>NW_008692040.1:18640-34822 GCF_000695815.1 Acanthisitta chloris
GAAAATAAAAGGTAAAAATAACCCCAGAAGCCAAGAGAGTTTGGATTAAGTTGTATAAATGACCTGTTACCTCCTTACACAAGGAAGAAAGAAATGCAATAAATACCTGCAAAGCCATTGCAGTATCTTGGATTAAATGGATTACAGAAATGGAAAGTACATGATGCAAGATGTTATAAAACAAGATGCCAGGGAAGTGCAGGAATTTGAATCAGGCTGGCAAATGATCCCTGCAGACTATGGAGGAAAATTAATAGAGAGAAGGGGTAGAGAAAGGACATGGTAAGAAGACTGACTGATGAACACTGTTGTTAAGACGTGTAAATTCAGGATGTCAGACTTCCTCTTAAATCTACTTCAGACCTGGAATAAAAATAGCAAATCCTACAGTGCTAAAAAAGCACTGGAAGTAGAAAAATCAGATGCGCCAAGCCTCATTTCAGGATAGGTTTCCCCTGTGCATCCCTCAAGATTGAAGTTTGTGACTTTAATTATTCCTGGAACATTGTGTATATAGGGATTCAATGCAGGGATTACTAGCAGGATCCTTGTTATAAGTGCCACTTCTCAAACAAATTACACTTCACTGAATGTCAGTAACATACACAAGAAAACAAATTAGATAAAGGCAGCAGGACGGCAAGATACAGGTCTGGTGCAAGGAAATTTCACAAGGTCACCCAGAAGAATAAAGGTGCTTAGAATATAAACTCCTAGAACATTTCTAATTCCACAGCACATTAAAGCTTCACATGACCCAGACACAACACACCTCCAATACACCAGTGACTCCACACAACCTGAGACCAAACCTAGCTGGACATGCTTCACTGTGAAAAAATACTATCAGGGTGGGGGTGGAAGAAACAAGAGACAGGAGATAGAACCCTTGCTGTCCTCCCAACTCCTAGGGATCATCCCATCCCATCCATTGCCTGTTCACAGCGACACACAGACAAATGGGAGAAGACAGGGAGAGAGGATGCAATTTTGTTTGGAGGCAAATACAGCAGCTCCTTGGCTGCAGGGCCTCTTCATAAGCTGCTCCTACCTTTACATACTGCATTTTGCCTTTCCAGACCTCAGCCTGGAATACATTACTAACCTGCACTAGTTCTAATGAACATGTCTTTAATCCCAGGAATTTTCATGAGGATGGAAGTACAGGAAAGTCCAGTCCTTGGGTAGAGTACAAAGAACTGCTGAAAACACTTCACAACCTCAGCTACAGCACTGTGCCTCTGAGATGGGACCTCAACAGTGGTTGTTAAATTCTCATCCTGGGGATTTTACCAGCTGTTTCCCGGTGTTACTAAGCCCTGCAGTTTCCCCTTGTGCTACAGGAAGGGCTGCGCTGCCTGGAGGGCATGAGACAGTTCTAGGCTCTGTTGTCAGTCACCTCCCAATTTCTCCCAGCAGCTGTAGATTAATCCTAATCTCTGTTTCCCTTTCTGCACCTTAGAGTAATGCTACTTACCAACCACACAGAGGTACAATAATTATTCACCAGGAGAAGACGCTAAAGAAATGCAAAGATTAGTTCTCAAGGGATCCATTCCCCTGCACAATTTGCATTTAGGCTTCAGAGGAAATCTAGTGCTTTATCTTGTCCCTTTCTGCCATGCCTTAACAGGCTCCTGCTTTGGATAAAGAAAATTCCTCTTCAGGTGAGGGTACCACAGGCTCACTCCTGTCTAGTCTAGCTTCACACACCAAGCACAGAGGCAGAGACTTCTCCAGATATCGTTTTTCTATGCCTAATTCTATTTTTGCTCAAGTGATACAGTGAAATTCCACGCAGAAGTATTATGAGCTTGACTGGCTTTATTTGTTTAACAGTTCACATTTTCATTAAGCTGTTGCTACTCGGCAGCCAGTAATTTTATTTGTGTGATAGCTGTATTCATCTCACCCCTATGGGTGTAGATGTCGCTCTCGTTTTCTTCTGGCTGAAGAGGCAAAAATCAGCACTGAGAGAGCCAAGAAAAAACTGGGAATTCTCAGGTGTGTTTGCAGAGAGATGTGGGATATAACTTCCACATGTTTTATTCAAACACCTATTCAGAGAGATGTGGGATACAACTTCCACATGTTTTATTCAAACACCTCCCAAGACTAGGGGTACCATAAAGAGCCTACAAGTAAATTTAAGAAGAGGGAAAAAATGTATTAGGAAACTAACCCCATGCCCAGGTACATACCAGAAACTGCAATCTATTTCAGCAGAATCAGCCTGTTTGACTCAGCACTGAATTCTTCTGCACCAGAAGCTTATTGCTGACTGAGCATTTACAGTGTTTGACTATCAGATTTTAAAGAATTAATTATATGTCTAATTCTTGCCAATCTTTGAGTATCTTGAAATATCTAGTCCCAGGAGCTGCAAGATCTGATTAGATCGCAAGGAAGAGAAGTCTGGTTGGCTGGCCCCAATTAGACAATCCTCTACCAAGTTCAGGCAACCAGACAGCAAATTAACAGCTCTTTTGAAATGTTAATGACCTGAACCGAGACAGTCAAAAGCCTCAGCCACACCTCTTGGATAGAGGTTTCAAAAGTCACTCAAAACCCCTAAATATTTCACTGTGCCACTCCCCTTTTACAAGATCAAGGAGCCAAGGAGCAGTTGTAGGGTAGGGAATCTGCAGTCGGGGCCGGAAAGCATTGGGTGTTCCCACACGGATCAGAATGGAAAGGCCTCCCAGACTGGGAGGTCATGGAGATGTTTGGTTATGGGATTAGATGGTGATGCCCAACCATAGACATACCCGGGCACCTTTGTGAAGCTGCATGCTCAGCCCTGAGTGTGGCACCATCACAATCAGTCCCTCAGCAAGACAGATCTGTTCTGAGCACCTTCCCACCAGCGCCCAACATCGCCAATGCAATTAAGAGAACAGCAGATAAGGTGCTTTACAACCTGAAACATGGATCTGAACAAACAAAGAGAGAATGGTGAACACCAGGAGATGCATCGTGATTTCTCAATCAGTGTCTCCTCCTGCATAAATTCCAAATCCTTCTTTCAAGATTAAAAACCTTTACCAAGTGAAAAACAAGCTAAGCATTTCTCTAGCTCCGTCCTAGCCCTTTCCCTCTTCAGAGGACACCCTGGTAGAACAACAGAAGCTGAAATAAGCCACAAAAGCCTTCTAAATAATTATCTCCTATCTCCCCCTCTGTAAATTTATTGTCCTGCATCTGTGTCAGGAGAGAGACCTGCTTCCATCTGTCTAGAACACATTCTTCACAGAAGACCTAAAGGTGGAATGCTTAACAGGAGCATTTGAAAACATATTAAGAGACTGGAAGAGAAAGCGACGGTTTCTAAGTGTGCTGTTCACTAGTCTTGTGGACGCTGCTCAAGTGGAGGGGGAGCTCTGCATTTTTTTTTATAATATGACAAATGATGCTGGTCCCATCTTGTAATTTCCCTCCCTGTGCAGCATGTCTGTTCATGATAGATACCAGTGCAGCTGCTTAGGTGTCCGTTTATCTGCTGGAAAAGTATTGTCTATTTGGAACCAACTCATCCTAAAACAGCAGTCCCAGAGGGTGAGAAAGAAAAAAGGGAGGGTGAAAGAGACAAGGGAGCTGTCAACTGGGAACACGTTCATGCTTCTATTGCAAAGGTTCTGGCAAAAAGCAGGCATCATATTTAGTTTTAGCTACACCCTCTCTTCGCCTTCCTAGACCATTCTTTTCTAGTGTCACTCAACACCTCTTTACCTCTCTTCCCACAAAGACCTTACCACTAACATACATTTAATTTCACACTTGCAACCTGTGGAAACAAAGCAAGCCCACAGCTGCCTTTTGCAAATCTGTGCCAGTGCAGAGGAGCCTTCAGGTCCCAACCTGAACAGTTTGCAGTTTAAGATATGTAACACTTAAAATAAAAACAAAACACATAAAGGAAGGAGAGAGAGAGAAAAGGGAAAAGAGAAAGAGAAGTTAAGAAAACCCCAAAAACAAAGGGTATTTATATTTTGTGTTTCAAGAGACTTTAGGCAGGAACTTGCCAATTTTCTGTAACCAGGATTAGAACAGAACAAACTCAAATACTTCGTCCTTCTGCAGAGCCCTCTGAGCTGAATTTCACTCTCTGCAAAACGGCCAATACAGAAAGAAGCTCATAAATCCCTCTGACGTAAGGAACTTCACATTACTCTTGGGGAAACAGAGGCAGAGACAGATTCATTAATCCAAGTAAATGAATCCGTGAAGCAGTCTGGATTTCTGAATCCCCATAATGTCCCACACAAGAAACAGCAGCCAGGGCCCAGCAATTTCCATGCCCTGCTGCCTGGCATAGGCAAAGCAAAACACTTGAGCAGATGAGAATGCTTTTAGAAATGAAAAATACAGTTATTAAACTCCACCTGCCCTGACCATGTTGCAAAAAATACGTTTTATTACTTTGAAATACCTCCCACCATTTCACTCATTGCATCATTAATACCGAAGACCAAGGTCACATCTGTAAGATGCTGCCTCAGAAACCTGCTGAGTAGCAGAGAGCTGCACAACCTGTCTGAACAGGTGGGTACATATTCCAGTGGCTCGGCACTGCTGGGGTTAGCCTGCTGGTAACACTCAAGGCAAGCAAGGTTAAGGCTGGTTTGATATGTCATCATCATTCTGCTGCCTGGGCACATCCTGAGACAATCTTGCTACAGGCTGGTACTCTGCCTCTGGCTTACCAAATACAACTTCCATGTTTAGAAGACTTGGGACCTCTAAAGCTGTTCAGATAGTTGCATGTACACAGTGAGCTTTACAAGACATTTATATTAAAGAACTGTTAGAACCAGCACTGAATTAAAGACTTGATTTTTGAGATAAGGAACTGTTCCTAAAAAAATATTTGGATTTTTCTGTGGGCTGAAAATAAGAAAATTCCACACGTAAGATGTTGTCAGTTGAACTTGTGTAAGGTAGTTGTCATCACTGTGACTTAAAACTGAGATTCGCATTCAGGAAGCTCAATATTTAATGTCTCCCAAAATTTAAGTTCACAGAAAGAGTGGCTGTTCCTGCAGGCAGAGGGCTAAACCCACAACTTCTTATCCAGGGTCTTATCCACATTCCCACACATCAGTGGTCCTGAGTGGATCTTCAGACAGCTACCAAAGCACCACCTGGATGATGCTGACCAAAGGACTCCAAGCACAAGGCTCTGAATTCCTCATACCAACCCTGGGAATGAAAAACAGGTGTGCAAACACATACACCCCCCCAGATCACCCAGTACAGGGAGGGACAGACTGGTCACTTGATTTACAGACAGCTATTCCATTTGTCCCACTTTACTTACTGCAGCGTTCAAACAGTCAACCTGCTCCCCTTTCATCTGCTCTGTGGTAGCCATTTCTCCAGAGCTGCCCATCATTTCCCTATCAAGCAGTAAAAATGTAGGATCACCAGAGACACAGCTCAGCCTTGCTGTGACTTCACTCTCTCAGCAGGTTGTAAATGCCCCTATAATGTTGGCTTTTTTAATCTTGTGTTATTATTACCCGCGGCTGCCATTCAGTCTGCAGAGAATAAAGCTCCCAGGCTTTCAGGACCCACACAATGGCTCTGTGCATTTGCCAGTGGTTGGACAAACAATACCTCTATGTTTCAGCTTTATTGGAAACCTTTCTGTTGTGGGAGTCTGACTGCATGTGTCCCTCTGCTCAGGCGACGCAGAGGTGCGAGCGGGTGCCTACGAATTCACCGGTGATTTCAGGAGCACGTGCCTCGGCAGCTGCAGACAGAGCCAACAGGAAAGTGTGCAGGCAGGTGCATAGGCTGTGAGCCTATAAGAGACAGACATGGACCTGCAGAGACTGTTGGTCTCCTCTATAGATCAGCCAGGGAGTCCAAAGCTCTAACAGGGCCCCTCGGTGAATAACCATCTCTGCATAAACAGTGCTGTCGGTTCACAGGGAAGTGTGATGACGTATGACATAACTGAAAATGTCACAGCACCACTACCCTGAATCACGTTCTTACAAGAAATCTTGGCTTCCACTTGAAACTAAAGAACCCGAGATCCTCCTGTTTGCAAGAAAGGCTTGAAAAGTGGAACAACTGAAAAAGCACAAATTAGAATGCAAATGAGATTTGAAAAATGTAGAGCTCTTCTAATTTGGGGAGACTGATTGTTTTGGTCAGTTCATTATTGTTCGCAGGGGACACTGCAGATGTGTGAACTCTTACAGAGCTGCAAATATCCCCTCACTCAAGAAAACAAGCCATGCTGCACACACTTCACATATTGAAAACCCAAGAGAAAAGTTAGAAACTCCCCCCAAAATACAAGGTTGACTTGTAAAACTGTTCAGAAATGCACTGGGGTTATGTCATTTGTCTTCTGGTTTTAAGCCACTGAGTCACGTTCTCATACCACCACTGTCTAGCCAGGTGGGTTAGATTATTTTATTTTATTTATACCTTCCTTTTTCTTATTTTTTTCAGTAAAAACACAGAAGATTCTCACGTACTTGTAAAACTTCAGGTACAACTCCACAAAACTAGGGCAATAGAAAACATGCCAAATACTTCAAGGCTTGGCAACAGTGAGTGCCTGCCTGTCTCTGTGGCAGGAGGAATGTCTGTCTGTCTCAGCCAATGTTTCTGAGCAAGAATGTCTCATCCTGATAACCCATGTACATATAAAACACCTATGCTGTCAGCTCTCCAGGAGGAGACCTTGACATTTTGCAGAAAACCACATCCCCATCTCCCCTGAATAGCAGCAGAAGGCAGGAAAACCTGGTAGATCTGAAAATGTAAGAATCAGGTGCTGCCTTTAGCAAGGATTAAACTTCAAATGGAAGAGGCAGTGGTGAAATGAGCACAGCCAAGTCACTGGAATTGGTGTACCAAGGAACCAACTTCCAGCTTTCCCAGACCCATGTCTACAGCTAGCCTATCCCATTCCCGCTCCTGTGAGCCAAGAGAAGAGAGATTTTGAAGGGGAGGAAATTGAGGCTTTGCTATCTTAAAAAGAATAAATAAAAGGTGAGAGGTTTCAGCACATATTGCATTATCATTGCAATATTATGTGCCTCATGTACCTGGACAGATAAACTGCAACCCACACTCTGAGCTCTAACCTCATAGGAACCAGGCTGGCACAGGCAGGTGAGCTCTGCTCTCTGTGGACAGGACTGCAATGCTCTTTTCCCAAAAAGAGTAACGAGGTGCCTAGAGAGCCCACCGAGGCGTCAGAGAAACGGATGCCGACAGACCCTTTGCAGGCCAAAGACAGATTAAGAATAACACAATACCATCATAACAGCACCTTATCAACAGCCTTGCGAGTGCTAAGAAGTGAAGCTGAGCGAAGGCTGTGACACCTGTCTGCATCACAGCCCTGCTATTACTGCCTTCCGACTTCCTGCACAATCCAAGTGTCCAAACGGCTTTGAAGCAAGAAACAGCAAGACAGGAAGGTGAATCTGAACTCTGATCAGCTGTCTGAGGAGATGGCACGAATACCTTACATTTCAGTAACACTTTTCATCCATAACGAATCCCAGACATCCATTCAACCTCAACACTCCAAACCACAGAAGTAATATCTGCCCAGGTAGAGATGGGCAAATAAACACAAGTTAAATGACTGTTCAAGGTCGCCCAAGGACTACGAGAGACACACACGTCTAGCAAGTAGATTACTCTTCCCTTTTGAAAGGCACAGAGACACACGCACACACACAGGGGATTGAAACTGCTTAGCCAGGTGTGGAGCCTGCTGTGATCCACACAGCTTCACTGAGCAGTGACTCTTCTCACTGCTGTTTTGCTGGTGCTTAAATGAAAAAAAGCAAACCTTTATAACAAAATTCATTCAAACAGATGCAAATAGGGATGGGGATTTTGCATCTGGGCTAAGCTGCTACAATCTACACATCTTATTTGTTTGCTAGTTATTAAATTACCCACAAGCCATCAACAATTCAAGTCTCTCTCTGAGAGGCAGAGATTAACTAGGAATTGCTATGCAGAAATGCTGCTCATCTCTCTCTCTCTAGCGAGATCAGCCTTATGATGAGTTGTGGACATTTGGGAACAAAGGTGAGCTTTCCTGCAAGAAATGAGAGGCACAGAAAGATGGGAAAACGCTGCTATAGGGAGAAGATGATTTTCAAGGCAAGAATCTATCAGGAATGGTTTCACACACACACTGCAAGCCACGGACTGTGATCAAACACATTTGTGTATCTGGTGCACAGGAAGCTGCACTTCTGTCCAAGCACTAATGCAAATGAGATTTTCAGTGAAAGACAATGAAGACAGTATGTAAATATTAATTTAACAATCTAGTTGACAAAGCCTCAGCTGATCTATAAATAGCTGGTTTACTAGCAGGTGATGCTGAAGGCAGCTATCCTGGCTCTGTTTCCCACAATCCCCCACGCCATCTTGTTTTTATTGACCCCAGAGACACAAGGACTCTTAGCTGCATGCAGCTCGTTCCTCCACCACTACCTGCAGAGTAGCTACAAACACTTGACAGTACAATACATATTTATCAAGGCCCTTACACGACAAGGATCCTGCGGCACTACGCAGACAATGGCTCCCAGTGCTCAATTAAAGAGAGCAAATGGTTTAGAAAAATAGAAAAATCATGCAGCCTTGCTTTCAAACAGGAGGAGCTGGTCACTCAGGTACCATCAGGCATTTAGGGAATGATTGACACAGAGCCAGAGCAGGCACTGTCTGTCTGCATTTATACTGCACACTTGGCAAACTGGGCACCTAGGATAGCAACATCTTTAGTAACTCTAGGCCACCAAAGAATCATTTTGCTTTCTCAAAACAAGATGTCAAAATCCTGATCTCTTACCTCAGTTTTATTTCACTGGGAATTATCAATTTACAGTATATAATAAATCTTACAGCTCTTTACCATCTCTTCAAGCCGCACACACATGAATACTTTCTTTCACACAGACATGAGACAGCTATTTAACAGCAGACAGCAACACCACACCAGAGTTTAAGGCCAGCAAGCAAGAATATTGCATCCTGGTAAAATTGCTGTGGCATTTGGATCAACACACCAGATCTGCCCTGACTGCAGTATGGCCAGCATCCATGGAAACCACACAAATTAGGATGTTTTAGGTTATTCACATGGATTTGCACATACTCTCCAGAAGTATTTTAAAGCTTCAGTCCTCATCTTGCTGCAATGAACAGTGACAACATACTTGACGAGCTGGGCTTGAAAATAGGCAGATTGAATTAGAGGAATAGAATAGACTTTGTTATCCCTCCCTCCCACTTGCTTCAAGTTTCTAAAGAAACCTTCTGAACACAAGAAGTTACTATGTGTCCTAGCTGTATGATAAGCAGAAAGAAAAAATGTAAAACCACACAATCAACATTTTCACTCTCATAAAGGTCCATCATATTCTTACAGCTTGTACAGTGCAGGCTCCAAAGTTCATCCTGACAGGGAACCTGCTGTGCTGGGCACTGCATCAACCCCAGCAAAGGCCGAGCCTACTCGTGATGGGAAAGCCTACGCTGCAGTCAGAGCGTGCACGGAGGTGTAAGAGAGCACTGCCAGCAAAGAGCCCCAGTACTTACCCTGCCCTGCTGCTGCACCCTCACTTCTCATTGCTGCCCACTCAATGAGGTGAGAAGGGTTTCAAGAACATCAACTTGTGCTGCTGTTGGCAGATATGTTCCAAAAGATCACAGCGATCTATGCCAAGAGCAGTACAGTTCCCTACAGAGCAGGCTGTGGACACAGGACTGCTCCTTCATTTGTCTGAACAACAAATCTTCATAAATTTTCTTTTAAAACGTTTTAAATGCAAGGGTTAAACTGATAGTATATGATTGCAATCCTGTGATGGTCTTACAGACTGTTCTGAAGACCACCAGGGACTGTGGAAAGAAAACTTTCGTAATGAAGTTCACTTACTAAACTGCCTTTTGTGACTGGACATAGTTCTGCTTTCCAGGATTTATAGAAATAAGATAGAGGATCTTGACTTAGCAGAATAGCAACTTAAAATAAAGCCACACTCAGAAATCCTGCAGAATTTACCAAGAGAAGTGACACACATTGCCAAATTGATCACAAATAAAGAAATCAGTAGTTCTCATTAATCAACCAGGAAAAAAACGGTAAAATAATAGATTTGCAATCATCTTTACTATATTATTTACTCTAACAAAACTGTCATAAATCTAACTGCAACAGACACAGGCACCTAGGAAAAACTGAAACATTTTACATAGTTCAGTAAATGTAAGATGCTGCAACAAAGTGCCAAAACAGCCTTCCCAGGAGAAATCCACACAGTTGCTGACTCCTTTGCCTTTGATGTAAAGCTACATGTAAACCTGCAGTGCCAAATGACTCAAGCTTGTTCTGTTCCCCAAACCTCTGCGTGTGCCATTTCCTGTAGCTCCGGCAAAGTTTCTACTCCCTTTGTCTGCTGTCTCCTTTTCATATCAGCACATCCATCGCCCAGATCCTTGGTTTCACAGCCCAGCCAGTTGTATTCCAGAAACACCTAGCAGCCAGGACCCAAAGAAAAGTTTAACTAAGTTTGGCTCTCTCTGAAGTAATTTTTGAGTAATTTAGAGCTCAGATGAAATCCAACTTATCCAGAGTAATTCATTCTTCACACTTGTTTAAGCATGGTCACTCACCGAGGACAGACTGGCAGCCTTCTCTGTAGGCTGTGGATTCCACTGCACTGACAGGAACTGTGCTGAGACAAGTCCACATCACATGTCAGTGGAGATGAACTGGACCCTTCAGCTCTGGGATGGAAAAATCAAACTGCTAGATAGGTTCTCTTCCTTGCCGGATACACTGATTTTTATCAACGGGAAAAGCCAATTAAAGTTGATAAAGACACATTCTCTGCTGATTTTTCCTTACTGCCCACTGCTCAGTGCTAGGATAATGGATAATGTTCTGCCTGTGGGTGTATTTTCTAAGATCTGTCAGTTCTGACAGCATTTTGGCACCTGGATAACTCAAGATCTATACCGAGGGTCCAGGAATGCACCATTTCTCAGTAGCTGATGGGTACATTTTTCAGCAGGGCTTCCCTAATTAAAGGCCTAGAAAGAGATGGGATCAGATTGATAGGTTTTTCAGTCCGATGTTTTATGCTTAGTTTGATGAATTATAAATCACCTTTTGCAACTTTCAGAACACGTGAGGAGAACACGCAAGAGAAACCACAGCAATATGTCCAAAATATCACAATATAATGACTTGTTTTCAAATTCCACCTCTGTCCCTATGGCAAGACCATTGAAGATATACTTAAGAAAAACGATGCTCATTGAAAAAAAAAACAAACATATGTATCAAAAAGAAAACTGAAGCTATGAAATGTGACACCACTGTTCTGGAGGAACTCCCACAAGGAAGTGTTTTGCCCTAGATGGGACACAAGCTGCATCCCTCCTCCTTTGAGCATCACCCTAGGCTGGGAACTCTGCATTGGTTCTGAGTGCCTCACACAGTTCAATTAGACATCTCCTCTGCCAGGACTGCAGGAAGCTTTGGCTTGTCCTCAGCTGTCACAGCTTTGTCTCAAGGCTAGAGAAACCACTATCATATCTAACGCCTTGACTTCAATACCTGTAAAACTGTGTGAAGACAATGTATTCTGTGCTGGTTTCGTTGTCTCTGCCAGAGCCCCTTCCCTACATAGTGAAATGCAACTCCAGAGAGGCCACTGGCAAGACCTTTCAGAATAACCAGTTTGTTCTGGCTTTAATGGGATCTTCAGGTACTGAGGTCCTCTTGGGAGATGAGGGGAGAACAACAACAACAAAAAAAACCACCCCAAAACAGGATGTGAGAGCCCAGTATCACAAAGCGAAAGTTCACAAGTGCCTTGCTGTCAAATGTTGTTCAGACCAACGTAGCCTTAAAGCTACAGAGAAGAAAGTCACAGAATAACCATCTGGAATGGGAAAAAAACCCTGTTGGTAATTTAAAACACGAAATCAAAGAAATACAATGCAAAGCTACCAGGATGTGAAAAGCATTTTCAGGCACTGAGAGGTTAAAACAATTATTTGAACAGCTGGGAAAATTAAAATGGTAAAATAATAGCTACCCTTCAAAATTCTACAGATGCAAAGAGACTCTTCAATGAATAACTGATAAAGGGGAAAACACATTTTAAAGGAGAAACTGTTTCACGCATGAAGGTCATACAAGTAAAAGCTTCTCTCAGAACCTGGATTTTCAGACTTGGCAAGAGATGAAGAGGTGGGGTTAACACAGCAGCCTTTTACCTCTAGGGACCTTGGGTCAAATCCTGAATACTCTGAGTTACACATGAAAGCGACTTTAGGCATACCCTTTCTACTGCTCTTTTGGAAAGTGTTCCCCACCACAGCAAATGCAAGGTCAGGCAGGATCACACTGGAATTGTTGCAGCAGTTTGTTTGCTTTCCACAGGAATTCTCCCAGTGCCGACACAGCCTCAAAGGCTGCAGCAACCGGTGCAATCAGAGCAGCCAGTTCAGGTGGGTTTACCACCCTGTTATCCAGAGCTCATGTGTACACACAACCTGCCCTGGTGAGAATGTCATGAAATATAATTTTTCAAGAAAAAAAAAAGTTAGTCTGTAATGAGTAGCTTGGCTACTGAGTAAAGGTCTAACTGGAAGAACAATGCCAGTCAGGATTGCAGTGTGTAAGCCATGGTGAACACAATGCTGCTCACCAGGACTGGGTGCAGACAGACATATCCAGGGGACCCACAGCTCCAGCAGAGCCATCTCTGGACAGAGAGGAGCTGAAAGGAAACAGCCAGGGAAGGTTTATCAGCCACTTGGCTCCAGCTATTTTAAAACAAGAAACCAAAAATTTTCAGAAACTAGAGAAAAATTGACAACTGAATGTATAGCACTGCAGAGAAGAAATCAATTGTGCAGTGCCAGCTCTTGTTTCCATTCCTCACCCACTTCAAATGCACAACCTCTTCCACGTAAATACCACGCAAACTGTTACAGGGACAGCAACCAAACACACCTCATCGGAGTCCAAGAACATGGATCCTTTGGCAAAAAAAGGCAAAATCAGAACAGAGGGCCAAATCCATCCACCCCAGCAGTCAATTCTATCATTCACACATCATTTCACCAGTCTGAAAGGGAAAGTTTAACTACTACGTTTTTCTTTAAGTCAAATAAGTTAGACAACATAAACACGGATCTTCCTACAAGAGGACTTTATCTCCAAGAGAGTTTATTATTCCAGGATGATTAGAGCAGTTCTGAAGGACTAGGATGTAGCCTCCTCAGCCCTCTATCTTCAGAGTAGAGCCTACTTCAAACTGCTCTGAACACAGTCCACATATTTCAGTTGGCTATCACCTGGTATTGAGTCCTGATGCTGTCAGCTATCTCCTCTGATGGGCTGGACTGCTTATTAGTCAATACTAAAAGAAAACACAAAGAGGATGAGCCTCCACCCTACTTCTTGCTGCAATCACTTTGAACCCTTAGCTACTTAGATCAGGTTTGACCACTTTAAGGATCAGAAATGTCCAATATGTTGCAGAAAGAAGTAGTTCCTACCTTGTGTCTATGCCAAGCCAAAGTAGCCTGTGTCACATAGCCAACAGAAGGTTTTCAAGAGGTCTTGACCTTCCCAAGGTCCTGAGGGACCCTCTGACACATTTTTACAAGAGTCAGGACCCTGGTATTCTGCCAGACTACAAACATGTAGGAAACCTGCAAATCCATCTCTGGTATCTTGTCATGGCACTGGTTGTGGTAAGAACATGGAACTGGGACATCCCAGCTTGTCCCCTCACTGTACCAGCGTAATGATCAGTCATCAGTCTTTTACCTGCCCGAGGCAAACAGCATCCTGCAAGGCTGATGTACAGCTGGATAATGTACTCTGGGATCCTTCAGGATTTAAAAAAGTGCATAAATCTGACAGGATGAAAAAGAAGCTGAAGCAGAAAAAGAAGGTGTGAGGCTTACACAAGCACCCACACCCTTCTACCCTCCTTCTATGGAGTCTCTGAATCTTACCCATCTTTCCTGCAGTCAAACTCCCCTGTGCCAAGCAGCTTTCATGTTCAGTGAGGAGTGCAGGGAGATGCAGAGGATTACTCTACACCCTTATGAGCTTCCAGTCCTCAGAAGCCAAAGACTTCTTTTGCTTCTCTGATCAGCCATGTTCAGATGCATATTTAAAAATAAGACAGACACTGAACTCTGTCTTGCCCCTTGAGGGAACTGCAGCCTCCTCTTTCCAAACTGCCAGTTCAGTGCTGCAGGGAATAGGCAGCCTGGTGTCAGCTCCAGTATAGGTTTTAAAATGAAAGGAATGCAAACGAAGGGGACAGAAGAGAGGAGAGGAGCGGAGGGAGGGAGAGGGTAGAGAGACACTGGAAAGAAGCAGGTGAAAAAATGAAAACAGAGGGGAAAGGAAAAATCTGAGCCCAGACAAGAAAGAGGTAAGTAAAAGAGATGAGAGGAAGAGGAGGAGGCAGCAAATGCAGGCAATAACACATCTCTAGCTCCCTTGCTCAGACTACAAGAAAAATCCTACACATGGGCAGAACTGCTCATGCTAAGTGGTGAGGAGGATAGCACTCACTCATCATGATATCACTGAGCCACACACAGTTTAAAACATATCTTAAATACCCACAGCTTGAATTCCAACCACAGAGCACAGAAGAGCTCTAGAACAATTTACCCTTGCTCACAGCTCAAACATTTGCTATGCACTGTCCTGACCTAAGAGGGACTCACCCCAGTTGGTAGCATGGCACTCACAACCATCTGGAATTCAGAGCAAGACAAAAACCACAACCAAACAGATGAAAATACAATGGAGAAAATAACCTAGCACTGCTATACAGTACTTGATTCTGGTGCCAGTGGGACAAAACAGGGATTTCTCAATCTTCATGTTTTTAAGCAGAAGAGAAGAATTCCAGACAGTAAACCTCAAGCAAACAGGTTTTAAAACGGTAAGATATTGTTGGTATATTAAAAAAAAAAAGATAATTAAGTGCATACCTAGACGTAAACTTGCAAATAAGAAATGCCAAGTTGGGAATCAGGAGGGCAGGTTCTTACAGCTTTACAACACACAATTGCAGAAGTTCGTCAGAACTTCAGTGGTTGTTGAGAAACCTGTGCCAAGACCAAGAAACACTTCCAACTGTTGATTCTGAGACAATTATCAGGAAGACTAGAAGCTTGCCTGAGGCAAAACATGCAGCATGGTATGAACTTACCACCCTGCTGTCAGGATGGACCAGGTACTGCAGTAACTACAAATCAAAACTGATGAAGCCAAGTAAATTACCAACAGCAGGAGCAAAGCAAGAACAAAGATGGAACAAAAACAAAGGATCACAAGGAAGAGCAAGCAGGACACAGAGGAACAGTTCAGAGCCACTGAAGAAATTCCCTTTACATACGTGGCTGGTGGGTCCAAACATCAGCTGGATCCCAGCCTGCTGGGGAGATTAACTGCAGATAGCTACAGATTAACACACAATCCTCATAACCTTTCATACACATGACAAAGTACCAGACATCTGTGTTTTAGAAGACTCTTCTGAAGAGAAGATGCCTACTTCAGCCTTCAAGCACCACAACACTCCTGCTTTATATGGTCCCTAAAGAGAAGCTTTTCATAGCAGCAATGAAAGCTTTTTGCACTTAACAGCTGGAACCCAAGTCAAAGCACAACCTGGCAGTTTTCTTGGCTGAACAGAGATGCCATTGAAGCTGAGCTTCACAGGCAAAAAGTCCATATTGACAAAGGTTTGAGACAGGGGTTCAAAAGATTAAGGGGGTTAGAGTTGCAAATTGCAGGATTTACAGGAAGAGTATTTTGAACCTTATCCTTCTGCTACAGCTGGCATCCAGGGATTATCTCCCTTACTTCTCTCTTTTAAATATTTTTCCCTTACAACTATCAAAGCCACCACCTTCTCAGCGGGAGCAGCCAGGACTTGTTGTCAGGTCTCCCCAGATGCTCAGATTAGCTAGGTCTCTTCTCCATGTGGGAACTCTCAGATCCCACAACTTAGTGATGCAAGGACTTGGACTTGGGATTCAAGTTTTCATGAAGGGATTTCTGTTATTATAGCAGATCTAGTTCCAGCCACAGCCACTGTGAACTATGTGACAGGATACGAAACCTCTTCT
>NW_008692040.1:34847-43841 GCF_000695815.1 Acanthisitta chloris
TCCTCTTTTCTCTGTAGTATTGCAGCACTTCATTGATTCAACACAATCGACAAGAGAGCACGAAGGCAGAGGCAGACTCCCAGATTGGAACAGCTGGTTTTTCTAGATGGCATCGTGTCCCAAAGTGAAGTAAGGAATCACAAGAAAAGAGACTGCTTATTCTCAACAGCAAACAACTCCAGACCAGAGAAGAAAGCACAACCCTGCTGACTGTGAGAAAAAGGCAGCAGTGGGATTTTGAATATATTTCACACTCCTTGATGGATCATGCCTGAAGATTTTGTGGGAAAGCAGAGCTCAGAAGAAACCATGCTTCAAAGTCTACCACTGTACTTACGGGGCCTGTGAAAACTTTATAAATACAAACCCCTGCTATGCTGTCCAAAACCCACCTGCAGACCTGCTGACATGACTGATTCCTCAACAGCCACACTCCACAACTACTACACCTCACTTCCACCAAGTTTTGGAATAAGCTCCCACCAATCATGCCAAAGTGGGCTTGATAATAGATGCACAAGGATGACCAGTGGGGACTGAAAAAAATGGTCAGAAGTCATGGGACCAAGTTCTTGACAAGAACTGCTTAGACATCACAGGCACCCATGTCACAGCCAGTGACCACCCATGAGCTGACAGACCTTAGGCTATTTCATTCACACACAGTTGTCTGTCGCACTAGTCCTTAGACAGAAGCACAGCACTGCAAAGTTTCCTATTCCCTTATCTCAACCACTGTCCTGTCTCAACATGCAGCAGCAAAAACAAGCTACCAAGGAACTGACAACTGCCTGCTGATCAGCAGGAGATGGTGCTGAGGCCAGCGAGGATCAGCAGTTGCTCTGTTCCCCAGAGCTCAAATTTCCCAAGCATGAAATATTTGTCTGAACAACACAAAAAGAGGTGCAGGAAGCAAGACCACAGGCTACCTTAAATCCACAAACTCTTTTCTTCTTCCAGGTTGCTCACACTTAATACTGTATCTTTTATCTCATCCTAAAATAAAAGAACAAGCATTAAAGGATCAAGCTATAAACTTCTGAAAGCTTTCTCCAGCCCTCTCTTGCAACAAGGGGTTTGTTTCCATTTCTCAAAAGCAAAGAAGGAAATCGATACTTGGACAGAGAAGGCACTTTCCAAAGGACAATCCCTAAAACCAAGGCTGCCCTTTTGCTCAGTTGCTGCAGTGCCACCCTTGTCGAGTCTCTCCTATGAAGCTGATCATAGTGGTAAGCAGAAGTCAGCCCCTCAAACATTCAAGCAAGCCAGAGTCTTCATGAGCAGCAGAAATGAAGTCACTTGGCCTCCTCCAGATTCGTGTCTCAAAGTTAAGTTCCTCTGTGACCAAACTCACGTCTAATAAAGAGTGAGTCAATATCCTTCCCCCCTGCCTGAGCACGGCCAGGGTCCCTTCCCTCCACCTAATTGCCTGCGTTCACAAGGTATACAGGAACTTATTACCTCAGAGCCTTTGTGCCTTCTGAGGAACATCACTGCAACTTACCAGCGGGTTGAGAGTGAGCAGAGAGTGGGACAGAAACCAGGCTCAGACACACAGCATGGTTACGTAAGTTCCACTTCCTAAACCAGACTATAGCTCCAGATGTGGCTTGGGGTGAGCCATACATTCAGGGGAAGTGCTGGCACATTGAACCCAGAACAATGTGACACCTGAGCAGGCTCTGGCCCTGCTCTCTAGGGGCTTCTCTGTATATGGCAAAGTTCCAAACCTACCAACATCTGTTCAGTTTTGATACAAAGCAAGTCAGGGCTCTGTAGGGCAGAACAACATCTTTGTTGACATTTCAATCCCTGAGAGAGAAGCTCTCCTTTGGCTTTGTGTCAGCCACCTTTGGCTGTGTCAGAAAACAGTGCATAGCCTGTTCTCTCAAGCAAAGCTGTTTGCCTGTGCAAAGGTTCCCAGCAAACAGACAGGAGGCAGCAGCTGGATAAAGGAGACCTGGGATCACTGCACACAATCTCACCTTTTATTATTTAGCCACATTTACTGAACACAGCCTGGCTCTAATCCATCAGTGCACGGAACCTGCTAATACACTCACATGATTGGAGAGACTCCTGCATTTTATGGGGCTCTATTCCAGCAAATGTCAAGGCTCAGCAAAACAAGAAGGCACTAGAACTGTCTCACACACCCTGAGCTCTTTTTTGCTCATCTCCCAACCAGCACACATTTGATACTGAATTAAACAAAGAACCTGAGAGCATTCTGTTGTCTCAAGTTCACATCATAGCTTTGTGTCATATAAGCCCCCCATCAGCACCAGCAAGAACAAAGTATGACTTTCACATTTAATAGGTTCCAAAATGCTTGTTCTTCTTGAACAAAGTGGCAGCCCATGTGCCTCAAGACATCTGTTAAAGGCTGGAAAGACAGGATTTCATTAGAACATTATACCTGGTCTATGCTCAGCAATGAACCTGCTGCTGTTCCAAAGAGGTCAACCTGGCATCCATGCACAAGGTTTAAGGTTTGCTTTTGCAGAACAATAAGGTGATCGCTGGTTCCGTATAAGCTCTCCACAAGAACTTGTCCTGGGTTGCAATGGTATGTATTCTATTTTCATCTCCACAAGCTGTTAAAGAAGGTGGGGCAGTGATCCTTATCACCATGTCCCTGATGGCTCCCTCAGGGGGCTGTCTCTGATTAATGGGCTGCCAAGGACCCATACATGACACATCCGCCCAGTGATCCTTATCGCCTTGTCCCATTGTGAGGTGACTCACCCCAGGGGTGGGGGGTCAAACATGCTCACAGGGATATAAGCCGGGGTTTGGACCAGCACAGGGAGCCTTTTGCCTGCTGGATTCCCAGAGGACAAGAGCTGCTGCTGGACCTTCAGGAGAGGAGCAGATCTGCGGGATCACTGCTCCAGCAAAGCCATTGCTCCAGGAGGACTGCAGCTACCATTTTAATCGGACTACTACTAACACCCTGACTGACAGGGTGTCAGGTTACTTTCTGACTCTGTCAGGTTATTTTTGTACTGTTGCATTTGTTGTTGTTTTGCTGTGTTGTTCATATTAAATTGTACTTCTGACTTGGAGTCTCACACTGGTTTGCTTTCAAACCAGCACAGAACTTTAGTGCACTCCAGCTCTATCACAGCACCTTCGTCATGACAGCTTGAGGTACACGCAGCTGGGAAGACTCCTACCTGGATCACAGCATCCAACACATTTTTCAGTGGCTGTCTACTTCTACAAGATTTGAGATTTCCTGAGCCTCTTGAACACACTTAGGGCTGGTGCTAAGAGATTAAGTACAACCTTGATGTGCCACGGGAAGTTAGAGTACTGACAACATCCTAGGACTCAGAAGTACTAAGGAGCTTGTGAAACCATGATAATCCTAAAGGGGCCACTTTCAATGGTTCCTGTTGGTATGACCTGAGGCAAACTCTTTTGTTCAAACTCAGCAATTGGTATACACCCGAATCCATGAAGAGACAGTGTCAAAGAGCCCAGAGGGTCACTAGAAGTACCCATGTAACTTCCCACTGCATTGTGTTTAGCTTCAGCCAGTGACTCAAAAGAAGGATACATTTCCTCCCTTCTTCCACCCATGAAAAGGAATCTGCAGAAGTGCTCAAATATGGAATTAAGACAGGATTGAGACAGGACAAACAAACAGTAATTAAGTCTGCTTTCCAACTCCTTTGGAGAGATCAACAAGTCTCCATTTCATATCTATAATGAGAAACTCATTTTCTGTCAAGGAACTTAATTCATCAAGCTATCGAGTATATAACTCAAACACAGTATACTTGCCCTGCTGCCTCGCCCAAAAGATAAAACCCTCAGTACTTTGATACTTAGAAATTTTGGGACTTTTTTTAATGCTATGCCAATATACTCCTCTAAATTGCATAGTTCTTCCCAAAGTTTATACCACAAAGATGTGTTTATTTGTAATTTGCTTCTGAATCTCTCTCTAATCCTGAAACATGCCAATAATCACTTTGCCGACTATAGCTTCAACCCTTGATCCCAAGGCTTGCAGTCCTATCAGCAAAGAGACTCTCATGTAAGTGTTTTAAACAGCAGCCAGGCAGGGACCCATCACACAGTTGGGAGCTGCTTGTCTGATCCCTTCCAGGCAGTCACACAGAACTCACAAATTAGTTCAGTCCTCTATCACTCCCCTATTTCTAGGATAGTCAGGAGAGCACTACATAGAGAAACCTCAAGAACAGAAAGAAGGTGCTGTTAATGTAACATCTAAAGAAGAAAGATGTGTCCTAGAACTGCTTAAGTAGCTGGGTTGGGGCACTGCACAGTACTAAAGAAGACAATAAACTCAGAACAACTGCAAGTTGGAAACATCCTTCAGAAAATAAGACAAATGGAAAAGTTTCATAGCAGTTTGGTCTGAATGAAAGAGGAAAAAATATAGCAGCTGCTATCATCGCACAAATTTTAAGCTTACTTTTTGTTCAGCTATCTCATTTCCTGAGGATATATATTGTGAATGAAACTTCAAACAAGCAGAAAGGAGATTTGAAGATTCATGAGTCTGTACCGGTGCAAGTAACTGTGACGGGAAGGTTAGCATGGCAGAACACCTGGCAGAAGGACACTGCCACGTGCCAAAGGCTTGCATGACCTGGATATATGGGTGCTCCATTCAGTTTTTAAGATTGTCCACAGCATATACATCGCCAGAATACTAGAAATCACCCTCACCAGCAAACTCAAAGAGGAATCCAGGGAACAAGACACTGAAGAGAAACACTCTCCCTTTCCATATGAAACACTTAGATCAGGTCAGGATTGAAGTACACACTCCACAGAGAGGAGGCTGAAAGAATAATGTGCATACTTCAACCTGTTCAGGAATTTTTAAAAAAATCTCATGATTTTCTTTCACCAATGTTAAATCCATTCTGAGAAGGGAATTAGGTACCTGCATAGACAAAAAGAATGCTGCCAATGTAGAGCTGATTGCTCAGAGCTCTCAGTCCCCCAATAAAAACAGTGTAATAATGCTTAACTAATAGCCTGAACCAAGAAACCCTCAGCTTTCTGTTACACAGCTCAGAGAAGTAACCCAACAGATGAGCTGCTCAGAAAAATAAACCCAGTCCTTGTGGGCAGCAAACATGGACTGATAAACCAAATGGGAGAGAAAGCTGAGGCAGATAGGTAGAGGTAATCAGAAATGACAGAGAGATGAGCAGGCAGAGGGCAAGCAGAGCGCTCGAAGGACAGAGGCAGAAGAGCTGAGATTTTACAGCATACAGGTATTTGAGAAGTTAAATCAACAGCTTTCCAATATCATTATTTAAAAAATCATTCCCCCCTAATATATGCAGGAAACCAGCTGCTTGAAAAATGACCTTTAAACCCTACCTACCATGCCTTATTAGACCAATTCAGAGCTGGAGGTTGGCTGATCCTGAAATCCATTTATACAGGACAAACAGGCATTCAGCAGGGACAAAGAGTGAACACATTGTCAAAATAATTTTGTCTGCATTTCTGCATGCACACTCAGGCTCAACACAGTACAGCAACACCCTCCTTGAACTTCAGAAACAGAAAGCTACACCAGACATTGCAGCACCATCAAGGCTTCACTGCCTGCTTCCCTCACATTACAAAGTTAAAACTCTAATTATAACAAGTGTTGGCTTTCTGGACAGTTTCTGTGACCGCAGAGGTCTTTAAAAGCTTTTCACTAACTCATAAAGGCCCTCAACAAATGTTTCTAACCAAAAAACGATGTTGTGACCAAAAGAATGTTTCTTGCCAACAGATCAAAGTATCAGCAGTGCTAATGCTAGCACTGTATTTAGATCAGCATAACACACTGTCTTGAACATGTCTTGCTCCTGTATTTGAAACAGTCATGTCCAGAAGGTTTCTTCAACAGGCTTGAGAAGGTCTAGCTAGGACTGAAAGCTTTGAATTGCTTTGGAAGCATCATAAGTATATTAGGAAATACCTCCAGACAAGGAGGCCTGTTGGGCAGACAGTGTCACAGGGGGGTGAAAATCACAAACAATTACTGTAGGCATGATGCAGAAAGAAACCTCTCCTCGAAGTTTGGATTTTGTTACAGATGAATGCTCCACAGCCTTGGACATGGAGGCTCTGCGGACAGAACAAACACTAACAAGCAGCATCAGGGCAACGTCTGTGAGCCTTCTCTTCCGGCACACCACAGCCCTGAAGAGAAAAGGACACTTCCCACTGATAGGAGGGCTCATCCATTGTTCACCAGCTTCCCAAATCCTCTTTGGCACTGCAAACAAGGGCTAGTTAGAGCAGTCTTGCTTGCTTGGGAGCAACACTTCCACTGTATTTGGGCTACTGTCAACAGATTAACCCCCTTTAAAGAGTAGGCTTTAAATCCTACTAGTCCTCAAGGTATTCAGCCCCAAGACCTGCTACAACAATACCTGATAGATGGTGCATGGAGACTGCAAACTGCACATAGCAGGAAACCATCCTGTGCAGACTACGACCAAGAGGGAGCATAACAAATCTTTGGTTCCCCAGTTTGTCATGAAGACTTTGGCATCACTGACAATTTCCCAAGTTATAGCCAAGTTGTCAGAGAATGGATCTTACATTAGGATGGAAGTTATGGAACTCAGGGCTACTTTGGAACTTCCTGGGAGTCTGAAGGCACTTGACCACTGACCTTGTGCTTCTAACCAGCAGTTGCTATCGACAGCAATTTTTGTGGATCTGTTTCAATCTAACTTCAGCAGCAAAACACATAGTTTAAAAATTGAAAATAAACTTTTTTCTGTCCAAGACTGCTTGGTCATCAGTCTCCTGGAATTAATCTGGGTAAGAATTTCCACTTCCCACTTGCCAACACAGTGCTACAAATCTTTTGTGAAAAAATCTGGCATTAAAACAGCATGATGTATCACAACACTCTCTCACCCTCAAGCAACTATTTCCCATACTAGATAAGCCCAACTGAATACAGTTCTCAGGAAGACGCTGCCTAATGCACCACATAGAGAGCACAGTACTAGAGAAACCTGTTTGATCCATGTAGGTCCCATTAATTTAAGCCTAAAGAGAAATAATTCTTCAAAAGAAAGAGAGAGACACACAAAAAGAAGACTGAAATTCTGATACTCAACTTCTCATGACACTTTTCAGATACACCCACTCAAAGACCACATCAGAGCATCAGATGTCTCAGTCCTGACCAGTTAGCTCTTATATGTATTATAGGATTTTTTTAGACTGTTTTTAAACACTTTCAGGCAAACTAAGTTTTAAAACAAGAACTGTAGAAAGACCACATTTTTAGGAGTAATAAAATGCCAAATAATTCAACTTCAGAAACTGTAATGGCATACTGATTTCTTTCCCTCTTTTAACAAAGTTGCCTTCAAAACCATCTGTAAAACATATATATTTAGATTAACTTTACCTGTAAGTATATCTGAGATCAGAACCATCAGGCGAGAAATTAGACCCAAAGGCAATTCTCCCTCACTGTAACAATGTCAAAACCCCCAAAACAACCAAAAAACCAAAAATAAATGCACATGGACTGGGTGTTGAATCGTTAGACAACAGATTGTTTATGAGAAAAGAAACGCAGTCAGAAGTCCTCCTTCCAGATCAGGCAACAGACACATGATCTTGAGAGGAAGATGATGCAGGGTATGGACTAAGTATCTCTGAAAGAGGAGCCTTGAACCACAGCCAAGTGAGAACAGTTTTAAACTTATTTCTGCTCTTGTTTTCTTCAAAACTGACAAACTTCAGGAGGTTTGGGCTTTCCATGGACTGCAAACAGCAGACAGAGGAATTTGTTCGTGTGGGTTAATAAGTGCTGACAACACACCAGGCTGTGGGGAACATCAGGGCTTCATGAAGTGCTCAGAGACAGAGCAAATAAAGAACTTATGCCTCCAGTTTCATAAATACCAGGTACAGGCAGCAGACATTTCC
Source organism: Acanthisitta chloris (assembly GCF_000695815.1). Classification (NCBI taxonomy): domain Eukaryota; kingdom Metazoa; phylum Chordata; class Aves; order Passeriformes; family Acanthisittidae; genus Acanthisitta; species Acanthisitta chloris. The sequence continues at coordinate 42,798 of NW_008692040.1, forward strand.
ATTTTAAGCAGGCCAGCATTTCACTCTGAAACATGCCTCATATATTAAGATGGCGGTTTATGTCCTTTCAGGAAGCTCTATATTTTCAGTTTATCCACCAGTGAACTCTTGAGGATATGAAGTGTTGTGTACAGACCCAAGACTCGCCAGAACCTAGAACTGCTGCCTTGAAAATCAGAATAATAACTGTTTCCATCCTTCATAATTAGAAGCAAAATATGGATCCTTTTCACCTTTGCAAATACCAGGTCAGGGTATGCCTGGGTACAGTTAATCCACTGCTGCTCTCCTCTGTGTTTACGACTAAACAAACAGCAGCTGCCTGCAGCTTGTGGCCTCTCCCCCCACTCCTTTGTGGGGGCCATTTATTGAGTCATAAACTCCTCCGATAGTGTTATCACCACATCATTTGCACAAATAAAGGTTGAAAGAGAGAAAGATTGAAAAAGAGAACTGCCTTTATAGAGAAGGCAAGAACACCACTTTATGGATATGTTTGCTTTGAGCAAGGACTGACCAACAAAAGGTATGCAGGGCAGGCACATACCTGGCTAAGGACAGCTGGGCACGGCATCCTGCAGATAGGAAACACACAGATTTATCTGAAACTACAAAGCTGAATTCCAGAAAGCTCAAACAGCCCTAAAGCCTTCCAAGTTAGATATATTGCATTTCAAGTAGCATACCATGTGATAGATCTCCTCAGTGAGACTTCAACAGCTAAGATCTACCTCTGCAGAATCCCAGGGGGAGGAGAAATCCTGGCATTTCTCAAGGGCAGATACAGACCTTACTACACCTGGTCCAAACTTTCTTCCTCCAGCTACACACATGGACTGCTCCTCTCTACCCCACACAATATATCTATAAGGTATTCTGCAAATCCATCAGAATCGAAACAACACTTTAACAAGAACCTGATGATCCAGAGTGACCAGATACCTGCACTGCAGCCCATGGCATCCAGAGCATCCTGAAGCTGCTCTCTTAAGCAGAGAGGGTTCAAGGTGGCAGAAATGAAAGCTCCCAGCAGGCCACACTTCA
>NW_008692040.1:43851-55966 GCF_000695815.1 Acanthisitta chloris
GCTCCATCAGGATGGGACACTGCAGGATTACCTGCAGCATCGTCTCCGCAATCTAGGTCCCTGCCCACAGATTAGAGACAAACTTCCAGCAGAGCTGCAACGCTTTGCTGTGTGTACCAAAATGGGAACTGGGCTTCCACAGGGATCACTTGGAAATACAAGTGCAGTAAATTGACCACATTCCTTTTTATTACAGTCAAGGGCAAAGCAGAATGCAGACGACTCAAGGTTATGTTAAAAGTCTACCTCTGCTGGAATCCAGTCAATCAGTGTTTTGCAAGGGCTTGTTTGCACATAGCAGAGTGACTCACAGCAAACACGTGTGAATTTTCCCTGCACTTCCATTACAAACCCAGAATGTTCATGTACAGAAAAGTTGCAGTACTGCAAACTCACTCACCAGTTTATGGCATTGTAATTTCCTTATGTAGACAAGCCCTAAAGCCGTGACAGAAGTAGGTTTACTTCTGTCTGTTATGAACAGCAGACTTGTGAGAAGCCGGACGCAGAATAGGGAGAAAGTGCAGAATTATGAATGGCTCCTAGCTCAATGTATACGGCTCCCACTGACAAGGGAATACACGTGTCTGAGTATGCAGCTCTTCGTAGCTTGGTTTGGCCAGGAGCTAGAGCACAGAAATTTCACCTTGGTCCTTGTGTGAAAACAGACACCTCGAGACAGTAGGGAAATGCTTGGAAAGAAGGTATACATGCTCTTCACAAACAGACATTTTTCTGCATGCAGTTGCAGGAAGCAAGTTCTGTTTGAAATCTCTTATCATGTTAATATATGGTCACCAGAGGCCTCGTTTTCCAAGTGGCAGCTGGTTGGAAATTCCCTGGTATAACCACCTATTACATAACAAATTAACCAACTACAATTCAACGTAAATTCGGATTTGCCTATTGCTGTGAACAGAGCACAAGGGAAGCAGAATGGGTGACAAGCACTCTGCAACGCTTGCATGTGAGCTATATATTTGCATGGGGTAGGGAAGCAATTCACTCATAGGACTCAGACTTTTTAAAAGCAAATCATTTGTTTTGCCCTTCCATCTGGACTCAAAGTAAGAAATTACACAGATTTCCACTGCCCACTCTACTTTTCCCTCCATACCCTCTTCTCACTGGCACGAGATAAAACCTTGGGGAAACAGCAGCAGCAATTTTCAATTCTCATTATCTAACGGCAGCAGTAGCTCTTGGTGAAACTTGCGGTCAATAAACTACAGGCAATTTTAAAAGACACAATGGGAGCTGCCCCTCCTACAGTTGTCCCATTATCCCAGCTTTTATTAGATTTAAAGCCAGCAATTTTTATGCTGTAGCTGAAGTTCTGCAGAGCCATGGAAACAGACCACCAGAAAAGATAAAACACTCCTAAATTAAACAGGAGATATCACAGTAACACACTCTAAAGTCAGAGACCTTCCACATAAGCAAAGCACAGGATGCACTAAGGAACCCAGTGCCTAAGGGGGCTGACGTCACTGCAGTGAGCCAACAGCAACACGACCAGAGCTCAACATTCAGGATGGTATAAATGCAAAAGCTAGTGAGCAGGTTAGGCAGGACAAGTTGAAAGCATGCTAGCTACAAAGGTGGACAACCAGAGCAGGATCCTGCTCCCATAACTATGAACATCCCAGTAGAGGCACCAACTTTGTACTTCATGCCCTGGATGTGTCTCCCAGCTGGCAGAGAGAAATATTCATTTACTGGCTGGCAATTCAGCTGGCCTGTTTCAGACACCTGTTTTAGAATCAGATGTGCCTTGCTCTAGAGGGGCCTATATCCCTCCATTGACTACAAAAGATGGCTCAATGGGCAGCAAATATCCAAACCAGGTGATTAGCTATATCCCTACAATAAAGTAACCTGCTCCACGAAGAAAGGCTGGACAGGAAGTGAGTAGAAAATAAATTTTGAAACTCATTAAATGATTACCTGATATATTTGTTCATGAGGCAGAAATAACTGAGGGTGCATCTGAGCTCCCAGCTCAGAGATGTACACAGCAATAGGCAAAGAGAAATGGGTGCCCATAGGAACAGTCTCAATCCGACACAGCAAGGGGGAAGATGCAAAGAATTATTCTCATCCACTGTAAGCTATAATTTTCAGTCTAGAAATCTAGAGCTTGGTTTCTCTGAGTCTAATGTATACCATGCCCTGGAGACATTTTTACCAGCCATCAAAAGGAACTTGCAGAGAACCAGATGCTTCATTAAAGAATATTCACCAAGCCTTATAAAATCTTCAGTAAAAAGCAGAAGAACAAATCATCAGCATGCAACTTAGCTGAAGTCACACATCCAGCTTTGATTACAACCTCCTGCACTGGAAAATAAATTGTGGGGTTTTTTTTAAAAAAAAGGTAAAAACCACTCAAGAAATCAAGAGATTCTGGCCTTTCTTTCCCCCATTCCTCCAACCTGAATTTCTTGAATGAGGAATACGTGATACAAAGCCATTTGGTATAAGATGATAATTTAAACTTAAAGAAAAATAACAGCTTAAAAAAGGGAAGGGAGGAGAGAGTTTTAATGCTACATGAAAAAAACACAACAGCTTGTGATCGCTCCATATATCTCAGGAGTCAGAGGAGTAAGTAGGAGCAGTGAGACAAATTGTCAGGGCTTGAGCTGTCCTGAGACAAGAGGAAACTTCAGAAGACATAGTGCCTTACACAAGTTTTATTTGAATTTGCACTTGCAGGACCCTCTAGTGCTATATCTAGCTGTAAGGTTTGGTTACCTATTCCTTAGTCTATCTCACCCTATTCTTTAGTCTATCTCGCCCTTTCTTAAGACATAGCAAGAAGATTTTCTGTCACGTTGTCATAATCCACAACAAATTAATGTCCTACGCACTGCTCCTTCCAGGTAGTTTCTATAACAGTGGGGAAAAATTTTCTGAAGTTCACTGAACACTCTGGGAACGAAGACAACTCCCAGTTTCTGGCTTACAAAGACAACCTACCAAAAACTCCACCACCATGTAAATCCCCAAAAGACCCAAGTTAATAGGATCTATCACTGCCCTCTGCTGTTACCAGTCATTTAGCTTCCAATTTACTCTCCAATAACGCTGGGCTGGGGCTCAGGGCTGGCAGTGCCCCAGCCCCTTTCTCAGGCGGGTTGGAGCCATAGCTTGCAAATATGCTGAAGTTTAATGCAATCTGTCTTCTCTGGTAATCACATTCCGCCTGCACTGCATGCAATAAAGATGTATTGGTAAATGCATTTGCTAAAGATACACTCCACCGAAAAGGCTACAAGCCTGATTTAGAGAAGGCAAGGAGGAAAAGGGAGGCTGGCAAGAGATGCACCAATGCTCCACGCACAGCAACTGGGGGCACGGATTGTGCAGCGGCAGCACAGGCACCGCTTTGCTTTAAAGCTGAGGAAGAAAAAGGAACCACATGTTTTGGGAGCTGGGGACTTTAAAGATATCAGAGAAAAGCCCTTTCCCTGGCAGCTTTAACCTTGCTGATTTGCAGACATACAAAGACCTTCTTTGTAAACAGGAAGGAAAAAAATTCCACTAGGACTAGCAACAACATTTGGTCTAATATATCCTGACAATTTTCCCATCTCCTTCTGTCGGGCTTCTTCTGGGAGCCGGCTGGCAGCTTGTTTCATGTTATACTTAAATCAGGCATACAGCTTCCCCTCACAATGCTAATGCGACAGAGAGGAACTGCTTCCATGAAATATCCACCTCTCCCCCACCCTTTGGTTTAGTAATCCTATGAGAGAAGTCTCAATTTTCTATTACCATCCTTTTCCCCAAATCCACCTTACTATAGTCTCAGCACCTTTTGGAGACTTTTCTACTATCTCAGAAAGAAAAAAAACCAAACCAGAAAAGCTTGCCCTTGAGGGACACCTGACCCACTGAAATCTCACATGGGAAACAGCATCCTTTACACTTCACTTTTCCCAGGACCATACCCTAGTTGTAATGTCCAAATACTTCATTTTCTTTTCCCCTTCACTTGTTTCAATAGTCAGAAATTCTTCCAAGGTACTGAGCAGCCACTGTCCTAAGGCATCAACAGAACCTACTAGGACTTGCATCTCAGAAGGAAGAGCCATAAGGCTTGCTGGCCTCCTGCACAAGATGAACAGTTTTTAGGAGTGTGCAGTTTTCTTAACAAATAGCAGCTTCGCCCAGTAAAGAACATTTCCTTATGCAGCAATGAAAGGCAGCAAGACCTCCAACTCACTGCAAAGTCCTGTTCAAAATGTTACTGACCTAGGCAAATGGATTTGTCTACCATTTGCAGGATACAGTGTCCAAGAAGGCAAAACTTGTGAAAATCACTGTGACTGGCTTTGAAACCTAGGAGCACTGGTGCCACTGTTTTGGTGGTAGCTTGGTATAACAGGACCCACTGATGAGAGTGAAGCTGGGACATACCACAGTGTGACTGGAAAATGTGGAATGAACATGGGAAAATGGATCCCAAGGAAAATTTGTCTCTGTGAAGATTGCAATTTGACTAACAGATACCACAGCTCTTAAAAACACTTCCCAGAAGAAAACACCATGCAAAACAAGACAGCAAAGCCAGCCAGTACAACAGAGAAGCTTTTGTTACCTTCTGTGCTGCACTAACACAGCGCTGATACTCCTTAGCCAGCTCCGAGCATTTGAGCACTTCATGTTTGTTTTCTTGGTAGCACTTCAGAATTTCAGACTGCAGGCTTGCACAGACAGGATCAGTGTTCCTCCTCCTGCAGGGAAAACAAGCACAGAAGAGGAGTTTTCACCCTCTTACTACCACTCTACCAGTAACACATATACATCTTGTGCTGGATTCATGTAGTCCTAATAGAGAAACCAGTGGGAGCAGCAATCACCAAAGTGGGTCAAATGACCAACAGTGTCTTTCAGCTGAAAAATCCAGGGTACTTAGCAGAAGAAAGAAGGAACATGATCTTTCTAAGTTGGTGTGGAAGGCTGTTTTACCTTTAGATAAAACATCATGTCTCCTCTGCGGTCAGGGGGTAAAAAAAAACCCCCAAAACAAACAAACAAATCCAAGAGTTTCAATTATTTTCCTAACTCACATTGGAAATCTTTGGCAGAACTCAGGAATCCTGGCTGGGCCTGCACTAGATCTGTAACTGTCTGACAAGGAACTGAGCAGACTTGTTGAATAAGCCACCTCGATCTATTGAATTCTCATCTATTTAAACACTTCACAAAATCCAGCATGGTTGGAAGCACTGCAATGCTCCTAGTGACTACAAAATACAGAATAATAGCAAGACCAGATATCTGTTTCTTTGTATTTCTGCAGCAATTAGTACTCATACTCCGTAAATGGCATTGACAGCTACCCAAGAACAATTAAGGATGATGTTCTTATACTCTAATGTGCATGTGTACATATGGCACATCATCAGCAACAGCACCAATAAAGGGGAAGGTCGTTGTAAAACAATACCAGCAACAATGGCACAAACACAGTAACGACAGTGACATCAGCTTCACAGAGAGGCAGACACAAATTGCAGGAATTTGCAGTGCAATTGCCATAGTATGTTCTACCAGAGAACAAGAGAACATATGCTTAGGTGTAGCAATGCTCAGATGTCATCTCCTAAACCATAAATGCATTTAATTCCTTGCATTTTCTGCCCCAATATGCTTAGAGATCTGTGCCCAAATATCAAATGCACCTCTTCCTTCCAAAGCACTCAATGCTACAGACAGGCACTAATGCCATGCTATAATGTATTCACTTCCACAGGAGCAACAGGCACTGATTCAGCAACAGGGCTTCAGAGTGAGGCAGAGAGAAAACATGACCTGTCCCTGAGCATGTCACATTCTCTCAGGTGGAACAGATTCCTAAGAGACAGGAACTCGTAAAGATCTTCTAAAAGCTTTTGGAGAGCTCAGATATGAGCTTCCAAATCACGCCTTGTCACTCAAGGTGCTCAGGACGGCAAGTGGAAGGACCAAATGAAGAAAAACAATGTTGTCTTTTCCACATCAGCAACCTGGTTGCTGCCTCAAAACAGTTTGGCTGAGACATACTCTAATTGATGCTTCTTCAGTCCTCAGTCTTCCTGCCAACATGCATGGACAGACTCGGAACTTATCAGTAAGAATATGACAGCCACATTGAAAACACTGAAATTTGGATCAGAAACCACCCAAGACACTATACAGACTTCTTTTCCCACCTCTTCACTAATCTTACAGCTTTTAGAAGAAACTTATTCCACGCATGGTCCCTGGAGGCTAGTGTGCATTTCTAATTTCTGTGTTATATAGTAAATCACCTTTAAAGCCTCTAAAATCCATATTCTAAAAAAAACTTCAAATTTTGGAATAGAAAGGAACCCAGAGAGAGCTTCAGAAACTCATAATGTTGGCATTTTGCTTTGTCACTAACTTTAATATCACTCTAATCAAATCAGTGAGACTGTGGAAATGATACCAAACAATACCAGGTCAAGAAATACCACCAAATCCCTCAATTCATTGAAAAAGTTAAGACTTTTAAAATTAGGTTTTTTAAACTCAGCGATGTTAAACTGAAGGGCATTTTGTAATTTTCATACAGACACCTGGAAGAGCAAAAAGGTACAGTGTACCACAAACCAGTCTGTATTCATCTGAACTGAACAACGTGGTACAAACAGATCAGAAATACTTAGAAGAATGATTGAGGTCACCACTGTCTGTAGGGAGAGCTATTGGAACCGTGCCTTGGTTTTGACCTGTTCCTTCACTGTCCTTCCTATGGCATCAGTCTTCACTGCATAGAGTAAATACAAAGCTAAGCCCACCTGTGGGCTCAGACAGCAGTGCAAAGTCTGTGGTCTTCTTTAGCAGACCACTCAGAGCTCAGCTCACAGGGCTATTTAAAAACCACACAGTGATGAGCAAGAAGCCATAGAGTGAGAGTTGCTGCCTAAAGCCTACCAGAGGCAAGGGATCAATCAGCACAGGCTGGTGTGCATGGCCCAGTGAGTACCTAAATCAGCATTCAGACACGCTGCTTCCCACAACACAGGGAGGATTTATTTGGTACCATGAACCCAAAATCATAACAAGAATATTCTCCTTTATTTCTTCAGAATAAAACCTCAAACTGTGGTCATGCATCAGTTGCAACAGCTTCTCAAAACAGATTTAGAGAAACCAATCAACAAATCACAAACTTGGTTAAGGTAATTGCCAATACAAGTTACACACACCAATGATTTAGTGCATTCAGACGCAAACTGGAAATTCAACAGGAGCAGTTAAATCCCACCGAGAAGGCCATTTCACTTTGGAGCAGGAAGCTAGTGCTCCTTGGGAGGGAACTGTCACTGTGTCCCACCACAGTGTCATCTATGAAACCAAGGAACAAGAAGTAAGTGTGAGCTCACCGTAAGGAAGCACACCCTGCAGAGTCTGGCAGCACACAAGTTACCCACGTCCAGCAGACTAGTTCTGGTATCCATCTGGACTGGAAAGGGGTATATAAATTGCTCTGGAGAACAATTGCTTGATGTGCTTTCCCTCCCAGCACAGCAATCACGACTCCTGTCCTGCCTGATTCAAAGGGAAGTGACTCTCCTGCTCACATTAAGTCTCTTAACTTCAGACTGCAATGTCTCCACACAGGGGGAACTGCAGCCCTATACACATACACCAGCTGCACCTTACAGTTGTCCCTGGCTTTACTTGTACATATCTGAAAGAAAAAGGCATTAAACCAGCAGCAGCCAACCACAAACATCCGTGTCAAGCGCAATGACATCGCACATTGACTTCCAAGGGAGGTGGATCTTCGTCAATTATCTCTCTTCACCCTTAGCCCAGCTCAAGGCTCTTGGCACTAACTAATCTTTAGAAAAATTCATCTTCTGGACACTCCACCACACTGCTCTTGATGCCTCATGGTTTGAGGGATTTTACTATTATTTCTTACATGAGAGGGAAGAAAAACAGAGGAGAAGGGATGAGGTTAGTATACACAAAGAGCAGAAGACTTGCAAGTTTTGACCTTTCTTCTAAAGCGGGTCACAGTTTTAAGCATAATATGCTACCACCAAACGAGGTAGACCATTGGCCCCTGCCTAAAATAAAACACGTTGCATTTGCTACCACTATTATTGGAACAGGTCTAAGAGGCACATTTACAGCAGCTAGGAAAAAGGCAAGAGAGAAAGGCTGGGCTGGGGGGGCTAGGACAATACCTGCAGATAGGGAAGCATGGGAGACGAGCTCTGACAATACCTTGGGAATAAATAAATGCAGGACATACAGAATATGAATCATTAAAACAACAGTTCACACTCATCTTAAAGACAGAGGAAAAGAGGAAGGCTGACAGGTCAGAAAAAGGAAAATATGAATCTATGCATTAGCAGTGCCTCCCCCAGCACAGAGGGGAAGGAAACCTTTGCCTCACCACTGTTCAATGGGAAGGAAGGCTATATGCACATGAAAACCATGATTTCAGAACTTCCTCTCCCACTCCCATGGAGGGATTTAAATCAGGTCTTTGTCTGGAAAAGAAGGGAGAGGTTTTCTTAAAATGAAACAAAGGGCATCCTTCTCTCCGCTATCCCTTGAGGTAAGTCAGAATGAGCACAATCTTGCTGCATTTTGACACCGAGAGTTACCAAATCCTCTCTATCACTGCATATTCCCTTTACTTTATTTAATAAATGAAATCTCATCAAGTTATCCTTCTTCTATTATCACTGCTGACATCAATCTGATAATATTGGCTTGGCGTGGAATCGTGCTATTATATGTCCTCTTGATATTTAATTTAAGAGAAACGTCTGCAGTGGGGTGAATATGTGAAGCAAGCTTTTTATTACTGGCAGCAGTAAGGACGCTGGGAGTGAATTAGACATTCATCTTAGTCAGGGCCAATCTAGTGGCTCAGAAGAGGTTTTCTTCTTAACCCTCTCCTAACTGTTCAATAGTGGCAGGTAACGGCTGCTTCAGTCAATAACTGCATTCATTTGTCTTGGCAAATTCATTCCTACATGGATATAAACACCATGAAGAAGTACTAAGCGTCTGGGAGGTTAAAGCAAGGTTCTTTGAGATTTTCCATCAGAAGCACTGTGATAGTAGGAAAAGTGCTGGTCTAAATGTCCATCAGTTAATCAAGAAGCAGCACAGCTTCTGAAGACAAACACACAAACTCACTGCAAGAAGCGATTAAGGACATAACATCAGGATACAGACCCAGAGACAGAAGGTTTCAGACCCAGCACAATGGCTGCTAGCCATTTGCTGCTGACAGACTCCCTTTTTGGAAGAATTATGGATTCAGTACTGGAAAGCAAGGGAAAGCTAGAAGATGTATCTGTATTTGCTGGTCCTTCCACACAGCTGAAAAATCAGACTACCCAAGCAGAGATACAACTCCAATGCTTTAGGACTTGGCAGCTCTTTAGACTAGTGCAAAATCAGTAACTCCAGTGAGTAACACACCATCACTTGGCTTTAACAGGGAGAACTGCAATTCCAGATGGAGTTAAGAGCAAGATCTTCTTTTTACATTTTACTCTGGGAAACCATTCAAGCTGAGAAAAAACTCAAGATAGAGACCGACGGTATCTAAACACAGACACTTCAATACCTCTGCTCAGAAAGTGAAAAACAAAGACACACAGGGTCCCTCATATAAGCCATTGTTAGAGTGTCTAGTTCCAGCACACAGCTGCAAGCAGCAACCTAAATGGGGCAGCAACCTGGAATTTCCTGTAGGCTACAAAATTCAAGGACTGAATTAGCTGCTTTCTGCTACGCTATTTGACTAAGACCAGTGTCTGAGCTAACTTGAGCAAACCACATTAGTCACCACTGTCACTACAGCACAGACAGCCCCAGAGACCAGCAGTGAGGTGCACGGGCAGCACTGTGAGCAAAACCCAGAGCACACAGTAGCAGTTTCTGCATGTTGGGAAAGAATCAGATGTCATATAGTTGGTTAGTATGTCTATATATCCAGAGTACACTCCACACGTTTCAGAATAAGCTCAGTGATGCACTGGTCACATCAATGTGGTGTGCTGCCATGCTGCACTGTACATATATAAAACCCAATAAGTGGTTAACTGACCTGTAAAGCTTCATCCCCCCTTGGGTAGTAGTTGGCTCTGATGCCTCTTCTAACATGTCAGAAAAATAACTCCAGACAGATGCAATACACAGCACACAGAAAGGTTTCATTCTCTCTCATTATTGCATCCTTGACATTTACAGCAGAAAATTAAACACAATTGAAGCATTTCATTCACATATAACAAACTCATCAGCACAGAACAAACAGCCAGGCAAGCTAACTTTCAGCATAGGCTGCAAGATGCTGCACTATCACAAAGCAAACACTTTAGCCTCACTACAAACTGTGGGATTCCCTGGTCCTCCGTGTTAGCCTGATAACATGGCCTGAATGGAAGAGGGAAGAGTCATGTTGCAGCTGTTTGGCAAGAGTAATAAGAGATGGACAAAGCTTAATAGATTATCCAAATGTCTACTACAAAATCAGTAATGTTTAAGCTACATAACCTAGCACAGTGTAAACAAACTGCATGTCTCATGAGGCTAAACGAATGTGATCAGGAAGGAGATATTTCTGATCAGCCTCCAGTATTCAAGCACTGCTCATCAGGCTTTACCACTGACCTGAGTGAAACGGAAGGCTTGTAGAAGTAACACACTGTCTAGAGCAAGAGGAGAAAGACTGAAAAGGTGAAACCTTGTGACAATTTTCACAAGAATAGGGGCACTACCTCCAAATTTCTGTTGAAGTTGTTGTATTCCTGTTTTTCTAAACCCTTGTCACATTGTCAGCAGCATACTACTGCACACCTGCAGTATCTCCCCTCTCTCTCCCTTGACAGCTGCATTTCAGTATCAGGTCACCCAATTCTCTTTTTCCATAACTTGTTCATGGAAGTGCCTAATGAATGCAGATTTGAAAGTACTGTGAGATTCTGGGAGACTCAGTGATCCTACAAACTTGTCACTCAAGTACTTCCCAATCTCCATTCCTGTTTTGACAGCTTGTTTGAAGCTGCCACCCAATTCCCCACTGCAGTTCATACACTCACTGCACCTTTGTCCTTCCCAGGACAGATATCTCCTTTCCTTCCCATCATAGATACACAGGAGCTGTTCTGAAATCTTCTTCTGTGTAAGTAATTAGATTCTATCACTGAGAACAAAAGTTAACACAAATATCTAAATCTCAAGTGTCAGCAACTTGCTGTGTCACTGTATTGCATTCAGCAAAAACAGCCTGCCCCAGCCACATTTTATTCATCAAACAAACAAACCCAAAAAACCCAAACTCTAAAACACACAGATTGATGTGGAAAATAACTAAAATTTAGCAGTTTTCTGTAACAACCTCTAATTTTGGAAATCAACAACAACTCCATTTCAGTGATGAAATCGATGCAAAGAGATGTGTGACCTATCCAATGCTGGTTCCAGCTCTCTATCTTACTTACTCCAATGTATCACAAACTCTCCCATCCTCCTACACAGTTTATCCTCACATCATTTCCCATTTGACCAATGGGTCATCCTAAAAGACTTGGACTTATACTTCATTGTGCTTTGCCAAATGCAGTTTCAACCAAATTTAACTGGCTTCCTTAGCACCCCATAAGCTGCAGGCACTGGAGTTGTGGCGGTGGGCTGTGAGTCTCTAGGGGAGGAGAAAGGTAGCAATATGCAAAAAATTGTACAAAATCATAAAAAATTAAATGATCCTTATCCTACTGAACCTGCAAATGCAATAACTAATCATCCCTATTAGTATTCTGCATGGCAGATGGCAAGTGGTTTCGAATAATGAGAGACTTTTCCCCACAAGTGGATAATTCCAATGTACATTTGGATGTAAATTCTTTACTGATTATGATGGTAGAATACTGAGTTATGAGACCCTGCCAGTTGGAAGATGAAAGGAAAACTACTGCCTCTTCCTTCACTTGCCAAGAGATACAGAAGTTAACAGAACTGGATCTCCTGCCCACAAAGCCATGTACCATTTTTTCCCAAAGATGCCAAGCTACTAAAAGTTGACTAGCAAAGATGAAGAGCCTAAAGTTAGCAGCAAAAC
>NW_008692040.1:56000-95697 GCF_000695815.1 Acanthisitta chloris
GAAGCAGCTCTCTGAATCAGAAAGGAAGCTGGCTCAGCTCCCACAAGGCAGAAAAGCAATATAGCAAGCAATAACTGAATCTGAAAACAACACACAGCCCAACAAGTGACCCGAATAGGGATTTTCTTTCTTCAGATAAAAAACATAATCTAAAAACTGGTTAAGATCTCAGGTCAGGAAAGGAAGGCATTCAGCCTACAGAAGGTATGTAGCACAGGCTGTGGGTTGTTGCAGTGCTACAATGCCTGGGAGTTGGCTGGGGAACTGCTGGTCTATTAAACCCCTCCCCAAAAAAGTATTCTAAAGAAAGTAACTGAAGTTGTGATATGCTGATTTCATATAACCACAAGACATGAGGGGCAGCAGGTTCAGTAAATTTCTCCTATGGGAGATGATCTTGTAATGATGTCAGACTGTTAAGGAAATGTTCTTTTTAAAAGAAAACCCTGACCACTTGTTTGAACAGCAGTTACTTTTCCAAAATGCCACTAAGCACTGCACTAGGTTCCTACAGTTTACACCACACTACACAAAGGGCTACCACTGATGGACAAAAAAAAATTACTCCATTAGTATATTCTGCAGTCATAGTGGCATATCCTGCTAAAGATGCTGAAACAAGTTTTGAGAGGAGAATGAAGCTGCTAGTGCTAAAGTTCAGATGGGATATGAAGCTAAACATTCACCTTATTAAAAAAATCCCCTTGCTTCTACCCACATGCTCTAATCTTCTAAACCACAGTGCCCTCTTTTACCATTCTGTGCAATTTGCTTAGCACTGACTCAGCAAGATCTCCATTAAGCAGCTACTCATCCCTCAGAGAACATCAGTAATGGTGTTTCAACGAGCACACAAAGTCTTTAAGTCCATTTTTGGGGGGAGGTTGGAATTTTTCTAATTTATTTTTAAATAAATACTGCAATTTCAAGAAAGAATCAGAAAATTTAAAAATCCTTACAGAAAATAATTTAGATAACATCGTTTTAAGTTTGGAGAAGACCACATGAAACCTCTGGGTGAAGTGAGCCCATGCCTACATGGCAGCAGCACCTGCAGTCAGCACAACACTGACTAGTTATCTCCAAGGAAAAAATATTCATCCCTGACCAAGCAAGTACTCCTGTCTTCCAAAAAACATCTTTTTGGGTCAAATTAGTTACAACTGAAGTTGTCATGGTATGTGTTTGTCCCAGACATGCAAGCAAGAGACATTTCCAAGGCGAGCAAGAAAAATAAAAGTATAGAAAGAACCAAACCTGTGAGGTTCTCTCACAATAGGCTGAGTATCTCATAGCCTAGAAACCTGTTTTTTCGAGTAACTTCATGAATTATCAAAATCACTACAAAGAAATAATAAAGTCATTGAAACCTGATCTGATACTTTTCTCTCCCTTTATAAGGGAGAACAGGACTTCTACCTCTTATCAGCCAAACAGCAAACACCACCAACTTCCTCTGTGCAGACAGATCACCACAATGGAAGGTGTCCACAGCTGTCCTGCCACAGTCCTTATTTCCTCAGACACCAGAAATATAGAAGCTCTAACCTACATAAGAAAGTATTTCCTCAAACTTCCCCCACTGGCACTTGCCTTTGGTGCCTTCTGTCACTCCTCCATCACCCCAGGAGGAGATTCTGACTCAACCGTAAGGACACGGCGTGTATAATCCAGAATCAGGAATACAATTACTGTTCAAAATAGCAACATTGCCCTTGAAATCAGTTGCTACTGAATTAATGACCAGATTGTTAGAGTGTTACCTCAACTTTGCCTTAGGCTGCTAATTAGCAAACGAGTCATTAATTCACTGGTAACAAGTGGTTTCTCAGGCATTATTGCTTCTGACATCTTTAATGCACTACTCTTTCTGGAAAGCTTCCCCAGACAACTTTAACCTCAAACCTTTACAAACCAACCCCATGCCATTACCAGAAGCACACGATACAACACACACACACTGAAGACAGAGGCAGAAAACACAGTGGGAATAGGCTGAGTTGGGTCATTAATTAATAGTCATGATACCTTTTTGAACTCAAAACCAAGGGGAGGGGGAAACCAAAGGCACAAGAAGTTCTGGATCCTGGTGTGAATCTGTCATTACATGTAAATACACAATAAAATACTATGAAACCTGGACAAACTTTGCTTCCACCATGGTACAAATTGGAATATGAAATTCCCAATCCAAGGGCAGAGATCTGCTTTTATTTTCACTGCATTGTCCACGATAAAGAGCTCTGAACTGAAATATTTCACGTACTCTGATGCACAAAGTATGTCTGAGGTTTGTTTTAACAGCTGCACAAATATCCATGCTTTTGAAAACAATCTGGATTTGGCATGCCAACAAACCCTGATCTAAGGGCTTTATAATGGCAACATTACTACAGAATACAAGTGCTTTCTATGTAAAAATCGATAGCAATAGAAACATCCCTAACAGACTACATGGAGTCTTTGGCACCTCTTCCTTTGCTATTCCAGTCTTTGCTAATCAGGTCTTATTTTATAAATGCCCAAGTTCTACCAAAGTACCTTTGAAGAAATGCTCTCGCAGTTTTGAAGAGACACCAGTTTTTCAGCACTAACAGAACTGCAATCTCAGTTCACTGGACTCATTTATTAGTCATCTCTCATCACACATGAGAGGAAAGACAATGTGAACATTAGATTAGAACATCATTTTACCAACTGGGCGAAAGGAAGATCTTACTTAGAATGAGCATCTTAGTAATCTCCAAGAACTGAACTTCAGAAAGAAGATTCAACAGCTTGGATAAAGTATACAATCTAATAAATTTTCAAGATCTAAAATTTGGTTCAAAAAAGAATAATCTGGCCCAAGTGGAACATTTACCCAAATCCACTGCACATATTCAACTTCTATTACCACACACCATATTCCTAAAGCAGTAGGAGAACACGCCTTGCTTTGAAATCAATGCACTGGTACAAACAGTTGCTTGACAACAGGCCTTCCAGAATTCATAAGGAAAATGTTTATATGCTAAGGTAATTAGTGAAAATATTTGTGAGGCAGAACTGAAAATAATCAGAAACTTTTCTTTTTCAGTAAAATTCATGACATGTAAAATGACACAAAGTCAATCTTTTACCCTCTCTTGAAATAACTGAGGAAACTCTTGCCTTATAGTCTCTTACAGCAATATTCCAATTTCCTACTAAGAGCAACTTTATAAAAGTGAGAAATAGAAAAGCATGGACTAATAACCCAACTCTTTACTTAGAGATTATGAAAAAGACTCACTCCAGACAGAAGTAGGAACAGCTAACACAAACCAAGCACTGACGGAAGAACAGGACTGGATGGAGCCAAATCATTTTGGTAAAGGTATTTGTTGCAGGGCACAAAAAGCACCATGCCGAGGTAAGGCTGGGGATGAACTTCCAGCAATAATCAGTCTCTTATTCCAAAAACTCTTAAATCCCTATTGCAGAGGCTCTTAATTTCAACATCAAATGAATCATTTATTTAATCTAATGACAGAAGAAATCCCAGAGCAATTTTGTTTTAAAACTATAATGTCTTTACTCTTCTCCCTGGGCTTCACAACTGTCCATATAATAACTACTTCAGAGTTTGACTTCTGGGCACAGCCCTCTGTTGAAATACCTGAGGCCTTGTAGTAGGTTTCAAGATCAACAAACTCAAATTTAACTATAAACTCCACATAACTATTCTATAAACTTTCCAGATCTACATGAACAAAAACAAACAAACAAAAAAAAAGGTAGTTTCTCTAGGTTCCAGTTCGTGCTGCCATTCTAATTGAGGGGCCATCAGCCTCATAAAATCTTGGGCAATTCAATAAAATCTTCATTTCCATGAGTACTGAAGGCAAGCCATAAATTCCCCATTCCCAGCAGATGATCCATCTCTGAACTTTGTTCCCCTACCCTCACTGAGTCAGTGTGGTTTTCTACTCCACGTTCAGCCCAGGAGGATACTTACTACTTACTGGTTTCTCTAACGTAATCACCTTAAATACTCATGTCCATTAAGTTTAAAGATCTTAGGACCATTAAATGAAACTCTTAGATAGTAAGTCCCATATGGAGTAAATCTCTCTGGCAGTTTCTCCATTGGAAAGCTGCCTGGATTCAAGGCTGATCTCCATCAGGATAAGATACCGACATTCTTTATGCACTCCTTGATAACAGCACAAAGCATATGCAGTCCTCTCAGCACAACATGCAAAGCAACACAGTCATCAGTAAGCAGCTTCAGAAACAGTTCTTCAAACTATAAGGAGATCTCAGAGGGAAACTCAGATTCAGAACAGTTTTATCTTTTAACAGCCTCCTAATCCCCTCGTCCCACTCCTGCAGCTTTACCTTTTAGAGTCACACCCCCACCCAGGCCAATTCTTGCATCCAAAATTAACAATTACAAAAATTAAATAAAATAAAGTGATAAGGCAATCTTCACAAAAGAAAATAAATCATTTTTTTTAAGAGAAAAAAAAGCATTTTGAGGATAAATCTAGAGTGCTGCACTAAGCTATAACCTCTTTACTGATGGTTTTTTCCTTCCCCTTAACAGATTCGAGGACTGTAATAACATTTAATCCTCAGAAGCTAATCTAAATGTAACACTCAAAAGAAGACAAAGACAACGCAACAGAAAAAAAATTTGGCCACTGCCTTTTGGGAGTGCTGCTTTATCCCTGGAGCGAGAGCATTAATAGAGCTTGGAATGAAATGCCATTTTATTCTCTGTAGCGGGGAGGGGATTAGCAAGTTGTCTTCTCTAAACCCAGTCTGAGTCATGGCTCTATGAACACTGAGAAAAGGATGTGGAACGAAGTGAAGGGCGGGGAGCACTGCCTTTTTATTTACACTCTGCTTCCTTTGTGGGTGGTTACTGATGTGCACAGTTTGCTAAACAGGGAGAGAAGAGGGGAAAAAAGTTCTAGGTCCCCTGACTTTAATTCTGTTGGTTAACAAAAGAGAAAATAATAATGCACCAATTATAACAACATCATTGAGACAACATGTCCGTGGCAACTGTCCAATTCACCACAGCATGTAAGCAACAAGGGCAAGTTGCTTAAGGTGCTGAAAGCTGTGCTCAGTGGTATCTTGTTGCTAGGATCTTCTTCCTGGGAAAAAGAAACAGGTTGGAAAGAGCCCAGAACAAAGGAGATGGAGACACTGTAGCAGTAGGAATGTGGAGACAGGAGCAGGCTGCGTTCAGGCCAAGAGATGAGGAACAAAGTCCATTGCTCAAGTCAGGCCATGCAGGTATCAAGCCTTGAAGTGGAAACCAACAGCTAATGACTGCATCAGTGATTTAACATGAAGCTCAGCACTAAGTACTCCGTTTTTGTTTCTATACAAAGGGAGATAGGAAGGTTTACTTGCCTACCTCGCAGGCATGCTGTGAAGGGTCACTGGTGGAAAGCTTGTACCAATATTCCTAAATCCTGCAATGCTTGACAATCACTAAGGAGAGGAAATAGTCCGTGGAACACTGGACCACTTGTGCCGAGCTGTAAGTGTTGATAAAAGAATTACAAAAGTCATTAAATGCCAAGAAAACACTGGGGGGTTTGTTTCAGATATTTCTTCTCTTTGCTTCAACATGGACTCTGAAAAACAGGGTATTCACTGTGGAAACAGCCCCAGCCCTATTTTCCTCTTCCTTCATCAGCTCTGCTGATGTATAATGGCAGAGGAGAGCAGAGAGAGGGTAGACGGGTCTCACAAGGCAGAAGTGCCAGGGGCAGGTCTTCATAGTGAAACAGGGATAATACAAGCTAGGGAACAGACATTATGTGAAGAAGATGGACTCTCTTCCATAGATGGAAAAAGTGCCACTCCTGATTTCCTTTTCTTAAGGAGCTGTTATAGTCCAGTACTGGAAACAGGCAGACCTGCTCTTCATTCATAATTTGGCTATATTCCACCTCATGTAATTTTGCTGGAGTGTCAGTTTATTCCTGCCAACCAAACTATTAGATCTGCATAAATCAGTCGAACCTATATTAGCACCTACTGTGCTTGTATGTCTAATATGAAAGCACAGAACAGGATGAGCAAACTATTCCTACACTGAAGGATCTTGTCATTTATTACCATAGAAAGGCTGTAGAAAGTCTTGAATGTGAGATGCCTAAAAAGTGAATCTCAGAAGGTGCAGATTTCAAGTCCTACCAAATGAGCATGGATGTCAATACAGGAAGGAAGCTCCCTTGACCCTGGTCCCAGCTTTAACATGACCCACATGTGTGCACCCTTAGAGTGTTTGTACTGCTGTACACCAAGGCAACAATCCTGACAAGGGTCACTGCATGCTGCTGCAAGAGACACACACTGCAGGCTGATGGGGTAAAGCAACGATTCTTCCTGCATGTACAATTATCAAACGCACTATCAATCCCAGACTGTGCACTCCAATACCCAGTTCAGTGCAATCCTGGCTACTGCTGGCAATTTCTACTACAAAGAAACAGAATGTACGATGTTCACAGCCGCAGTTTCAGTACTGCCACACAACTTGTCCCTACTCTACTGTGCTCTCATGAGACCCCACCTGGAATACTGCCTGCAGTTCTGGTGCCCTCAATGTAAGAAGGACAAGGAACTGTTTGAGCAAGTCCAGAAGAGGCCACAAAGCTCATAAGAGGACTGGGGCATCTCCCCTGTGAAGACAGGCTGAGGAAGTTGAGGCTGTTCAGACTGGAGAAGAGAGGGTTGTGTGGAGACCTCATAGTAGTCTATCAGTATCTGAAGGGGCTACAGGGGAGCTGGAGAGGGATTCTTTGTTAGGAACTGCAGTGACAGGACAAGAGGTAATGGATTCAAATTGGAGGGGAAATTTAGACTAGATATTAGGAAAATGTTTCTTCCTGTGAGGGTGGTGAGACACTGGCACAGGTTGCCCAAGGAAGTGAAGTGGTAGCTGACCCTGGCAGTCTTCAAGGGCAGGCTGGATGAAAAAGTGCCACCAATCTGGTCTAGTGGGGAGGTGTCCCAGCCCAGGGCAGGGGGTTGGGACTAGATGATCTATAAGGTTCATTCCAATCACTAAAATTCTATGATTCTACGATTCTCAAGACACTCCCAGCCATGTTATCTTTTTGCACAAAATTCACAGTAGGGCAAGTGTCTCTCTTTGCTGCAAAGAAGACAGACCAAGGAATCTGACACTTTGTGATGGCACAAGTTCATACTGCCATCAATTAGAAGAGCACTGTCCAATAAGGCCAGAAGCCAGGAACTGTTAAATGATAAAAGCTCAATGAAAAAGGGAAGAAGCCCCTAAGAGACTATAAACACATGGTCCAAATCTTAAAGAATTCATTAGCATTTGCATTGGTCTCAGCCACTAACCTTTATGAGAAATAGTTGCATTCCTGAGCTTCCTACATTACCAGTCTTCAGCTCCACAAGAAACAGAGGAGACCAAATGAAACTGAATTATCAGGAGCCAAACTTAAGACTACTATAAAAAACAGGTTAGTTACAGTCTGCAATAGTAAGTAAGGAACATAATCCCAGGTCTTGGTCTCTTCCTATACCAAGTCACAAGGATAAATCATGTGTTCCCAACAACTGATGACACATCTGCAGAAGCAAATCCAAGAAAAGACTGATCAAAGACTGTCAGAACTTTATGTTCTATGAATTCTTTTAATTCTATTTAAAAAGATAATTTAGAATTCTACTATGGAAAACAGCATGGAAATGCATGCAATGTGTTAGCTGCCTTGTTTTGGCTTCTTTAGCAACTTATTGCTTCACTGTCCAAACAAAAATGTGAAATTACAACAGGTTATGTGATGCTTTGGCAGCCAAATACAACTTTAAATAAAGACAGCACAATATACTGCACACCCCACTAACATATTCTTCACTACTATATTATCTATTTATGCAATTAAGTATTGTACAGTCTGGATTGGACCCAACCGGACTACATATGCTGCTACTCCAGTTTGCTGCATGTTGGCCAACTGTTTACCCAACTGAGATCCGAGTGCTGCTCTCGACAGTGTAATTGCTTTAGCTTCATTAATATTAAAGAATTATAGAAAATATTTTTTCTTGGGCAGCTGTTAGTGCATGTGGAACAATAAGATATATAACACTCCTGGCAAATACAAATGGAATTTAGACACTAAATATGCTCATGGTAAAAGGACAACATTAAAGGTCCAAAAATGGTGCCAAGGCCAATAAAAAAGGCCATTGCACCCACTCTAAGAAAGCATTCATGAAAATTACAACTCTAGTTAGAAACTTACAGGGCAAAGGTTTAGGGTGTTTACCTTTTTTCCCCCCAGGGACAATGAAAACTTCAGAAGTGGTGCCATTCTCCCTGCTCCCATGCACCAGCCCAACGCTGCAATGTGTAGGTTAAATATACTAGGTCAAAGTCTGAACAGATTAAGCATATTGCACTCCCATTTGGAAAACCCTACTAAGTATTTCTATTTAATATGAATTTTCTAAGTCCATGTCTTCTCTCTCATTCTTCTTTGCAAGATTTATACTTTATATACTTTATACAAGACCCTGTCAAACTTGGCATGGAAAGAGAGGATGGTAGCTCATACCTCCTCAGTCCCCTCAATACCTGACAGGAGTAACTTCACATTCTGCTTATGTGAATATCCAGAGGCTACACACAAAGCATTATGAAATGCAACTGGAACTGCTGAAAGAACAAAAATGGCTCCTCACTTTATCCACTCCTCCGCCTTGGTGGCTGCCTCCTGGTACTGCTCGGATGTCAGCTTGTAGATCTCTGCATTCTGAAACAAAGAATAGAATGCACAGCTCTAAAACTTAAAGGCATCTCAGATCTTACAGTCATAAAGTTATCTTCTATAATTAATATCAATTTCCAACAACAAACAGCATATTCAGTTCAAAGAACATAAAAAAAGGCTTAAGAGTCAATTTTATTTCCAGCAAGACGCATCAAGACCACAACACATCCTTCATTCCAAGCTTCACCTTTGTGAAGGGAAAGCGGGGGGGAAAGGTCACTAACAACCAACCATCAGCTTTGATTATTCCATGTAACCACAAAAACAAGGTGTTTCCAGCACTGAGTTATTTTGAGTTTGGTGGTGTTTTGTTCTCTTCTTTCATTAATTGCTGTGAAGAATCTTGTAAGTTACTGACATGCAAGTATCAAAATTGGCTGCTAGCACTGGAAAATCCATTTTACATTTCACTGCTTCTACTTATGTTACTTATTCTTTAAAAGAAAATTATGCAGCCTGTTTCCCTTTTAACAACATAGGGAGGCATATCAGGTATCAGCTAAGGCACTGCCAAACAGAGTCTTGAGTGTCTTGCTGCAGGGCTTAAGAGGTTTGCACTAAATTCTCCTGGACTTGCACAGGAAGAGTTTTAGTTCACAACTGCTCAGTCACTGAACACGGAGGATGAATTCCTCCTCTCGGCTGCACTTAAGAGCCTCCCAAGCACAAACAGCAGGAGGGAAGGGCTGTGCACCCCCAGTGACTGCACTACAAGGTCTTGTGTCACTAAACCACTGATAAAGCTGCTTTAGGCAAAGCCTCTGGACTCCCTATGTAATTGCCTCACTCAAAGCTCATCTGCAAGCCTCTTAGTCTGAAAAGGCACAAGCAGAAAATATGCAATAATCAATCAAAAGAAGTGACAAAATGGTATTGAGAGCGAGGACAGCTATTCATTTAGGGCCAGTTCTAGCTGCTATCTCATCTCTCCCCAAATTTGGTCATTTTATATAGAATACTATTCTTGCCCTTCTTCATTTATTTTCCCATAAATGCAGCTGTGGTCCTGCGCATGAAGAGCCGACACATACTGTTCAGTGGTTGAAAAAAGGAAAGGACAGATATAACTCACGTTCTATTAGTGGTTCTGCCACTTGTGCAATCTTGGGCAAGTCACCATTTTCCATCTGCAAGTGAGGGATAACAGCTGCCTGTATCTCTGAAGTTGTGTGAAGCTCAGCTAATTGGAAGGTTTATACAGGTTTTCAGAGCCTGGGCTTCAAGGTGCTATATTTAAGCGTTTTATCTCTGCTGCCTGAATTTATGTCACATACCAAAAAACCACAGAACAGATTTTGCTTTTCCAAACTTTGACCTAGGAGACAGATTTAAACTGGAGGACTAACCACTTCAAAATGCATTTTGCCAGCAAACTATCATTAATGTTTTTGTTTACTTGTTACATAGTGGTCAAACTTCTATGCTATTAAATCCATTTTTCTCCTTCCTATATTGAAAAGTTCAGCTTTTAATGGTGCCTTTTTCTCTGGCCTATAAACAGACCTCATGACTTTCAGTTCCCTGCTGTTACTTATTCACATATGAAACCACAAGACCTGTGCTTCATTAATTAAATTTGCCATTAAAAATTAAATAATGTGAATAAGTAGATGTAAGTGTTATCTCCATTGGGCTTCATAAATCTCATCGTTTCTCCAATTACTACGCAAGCAATTTTCATATTTCATACTGTCTGATTTCTCAAAGGGATTGGATCTGAGAGATCAAAATGAGAGAAACTGGGGAAAAAAGAGAAAGCAAGGTGGAAAATTAAACATTTTTCAGGCAATGGGAAGTAGCCCCGTCAGATACTATTAGCCTGCAGCACTCTGCAGTGAAACAGCAGCAGGAGAGGAAAACAGGAACAAATATGTTGTACGTGAGACCCAGCATGAGGCTGCATTTAACCCACCAAAAGAAAGAAAAAATAGCCAACAGAATCATTTCCTGGTTGTACTGTCGAGCAAAGTGGTTGTGGCACAACCTTGCCTAGTTTATTAGAGAGTTCAACTGCCCAGCACTTCAGTCAGCCTCATCTTCAGCAACATCAACTACAAACACAAACAAAAATAGCTGGGAAAGAAACCCAGGGCTTAGTTCTGGATCCTAAAGCTCCTAAAAGCAGGCAAGTGAGAGCCTGAACGGAGAGGCAAGAATCTCAGTGATAAAAAGGAGGAAAGACCTGGCCTCAAAGCAACCACATGGCACCACACAAAGACAGAGGGGCAGCACAGAAGGCCTTCGACCTGCAAATGAAAGCTGATGGGTTTTAAAAACGGAAAGGACACACCTTTGCAGATGATCTAACTGGGCCTCCTGCCTTTGGGCCAGACGTCTCTGCCACTTTCTTTCCCCTCCCCCCTCAAAACCCGATGAAACAGTATTTCCAATGCTATGAATCTTGAAATGCTTCCCCAAGTAATAAAAGCAGCAGGTTACCATTTAAATCTGAGTTCATTTAACAAGCAGACTAATTAAACAGGTTTCCCTTGGCCTTTAGGCCTTTTCCTACCATGGGAAAGTCGTATTTCCGTTTTTCCTAAACACTAAATGAGTAATGAGTGGGCAAAATGGGCAAGAGAAGAGCCTTTCAGAAAGTTCCAGTGGTTTGGGGTTTCTACTTAGAGAGAGTAATTTTCCTCATTGATATGACTTCAGGTGCAAGAGCCGCTTCACTTTCGGTACTTTACCTACCACACTACAGCAGGAGATAACATTCCAGTGGCTACAACAATCTAAGGCTTTATAATAAGGTTGCAAATGAGGAACCAGGCTAGGTACGACCTGAGCACTTCACCCAACTTCAGCAGGGCTGCCCCACACAAGGCCTATTCTGCAGGATCAAGGTGTGGTATTTGCACTTGAAACAAAGTCTGAGCTGCCCATAGTCTTAGTGAAGTCCTTTATCTTCATAAAATGATATTCAGTGGCACACTAAAAGAGAGAACATTCCACACAAAATTACAAGACATCAATGCTGCTTTTAATTTACTTTCACAATATTTGATGCTTGAGATAAAATGGCAGCTCACAAAGAAAAAGTTGAACATGAGACCTCAACTATTATTAAATAAAGCTTCTGGCAGTCTTAGTTGCAGAAATAAGTTTAAAAACATGACCAAAGGACACCATAAGGGCTCAAATAACAAAAGACACAGAAAGAATGAATGAACCACCTAAAATGTTTCACTTCTCTCAATAAAGCTGAGCCTTAGGGGAGTCAACTTCAGAACATCAGAGCTTTGTCATATGGGGAGAGAGCTCTCCAGAGAGGACAAACAAACTAAACAAAGAAATGCTAGTTTGAAAGATTTTTCTTTGCTACTAAATGATGGTTCGTAGCAAATAATAAAAACGCCAAGAAGCTATAAAAATACATAACTAGAGCCTAAAGTGCAACAGAACCACTTTCCTTTACCCTGCTGCTTTTCTACAACAGATTTTCTGCTATACCCTTGCTCCCCACTCTTCCCAAAACACCCTTGTGCTAAAAATTCCCCTTCCAAAGGGAATCAATTTTAAAACTCAGAGCTAAATTTGGAGTAATTTTAATTCAGCATTCCTCCTTGGCTGCAAATATGCAAAGAAACTCCAACACTCACTACTACACCTCGCTACACTGCCCAGGCCCTTTCCAGAACATACAGCAAAGAAAGTAAGAAAACAATATAGCAGAAGACTGAGTTCTCAGGGTTATTTCAGGAGGGAAAGTAATTGAAGCATAAAGAGAAAACCCTGCCAGCTCATTCTCACATTGACATTAAACTACATTCCTTACAACTTGAGTGAAACCGGCGCTACTTGCAGTAACATGTAAAACAGAAAACCAAGCAACACAAGGATGAGGAACTAGAAATTAATCAGATTTTAGGTTAAATTCTTTTCGAACATCAAGCAGCAGCATTACAAAGCTGACACTTGGGACAAAGAATTCTCCATCAGGTTCAGTCTGGGTCAATAGATCAGAAGGTGTCTGGATTAAAAAACAACAAACCTCAACCACAGCTATCTTGAGATATTTTGACACCTCAGAGTATAGGAGCTTGTCAGTGGTCACAGTGTTTAAAGATACAAAGAGGATTAACAGCTGTTGAAATGCTGCCAGCCTAGATGAATGCCAGTGATAGCTCTGATGAAACGGAGCAGGGCAACAGAGGCCTTGACAAATGCTGCAGACGACAGCCGGGGGATTAGATGGTACAATCTGCCTTGCACCTGACAGACGTGTTGCTTCGATCCCCTCTCCCAACATCCACGCTCTCAGCTTCCAGCAAACCTCCCTGTGCAGCCCCACGCGAGCCCAGAGGAGCACAAGAGGCAGCACTGTGAGCAGGGAAACACACGGTGTGCTCCACGGCGTACGGAAAGCAGAGATTGCTTCTGGTGTATCAAATGACAACTGGAAGACACTCAAATTCCTGCTTCCGGCTGCTTCTGAAGCCAGAAATAAGACCTCACACCATCCTGATAAAGCAGCACGACTGTCGCCTGGCCGCACACACTTGGGGACGGGGAACACACGTGCCCTGGACACAGCTGCTGCCACGGGGAACTGCGGGAAGCTGCAGAGAAACGTCGGCCAGCGCAGGCTTCAGGACCCACCCTTGCTCACAGCAGTGCCTCAGGGAAGCAAAGGTACCCCCAGGCTCCCCACACCTCACCGGGTCGCTGGTTCGCACGCACTAAAAATCAGGTTGTTCATTCTCATCACTCAGAAGTCTCATGCAAATGGCTCCTAACAGATTTGAAAAATTACCCCATCTACCTGCATCCCTCCCACAGGTACAGAGGCAGATGAGCTGAACCGATCTGTTCACTGGACAACCCTTTGGATCTGTTAAAATCAACTCACACAATCAATCACTTCTATCAACTTTGGTCCAAAACAGGGAGTTCGGGAATTTCAGGACACGCTGCAAGAAGCAATCTCTTCACCTCCTGAGCTCACTCCTCTAGAGTTCCTGCTCAGCCCATTTGTTTGTTATCAGCTAGCATTTAGCTAAAAGAGATCATTCACATTTCCTACTTCCTATCAAGTGCACATACACATAGAAGTCAATTAACAAGGAAGAGAAACAAGCACAGAGTGGCATATCATGAGAGAACAAAAGTCAAGGGTTAAACTGCTTCTTTTAAAATTCATATTTTTTTAAAAGGTAACAGAGGAAAGATGCAAGCAACTACAAACAGCTTGCTGATATGAAAAAGAAGATTTTTTCAGCCAAAGCCAACTTCTAAACACAGCTCTGTTGTTTGCTGTGCATGTGTGGGTTCATCCACTCCTCCCGCTGAGACCAATAATGAAATGAGAGCATTGAATTTGTGTCGTTCTATTCTTTCCTTCGGCAATAAGCTGTGAGATCATAAATTTTGGATTAAGATTCAGAGAAAACATAAAGAGAGCAGTGTCCACAGTAACAACACAGACAAGTTAAACTAGTCATGGGCAGAAGTACATTCCTCTTTGGACAGATCTTCTCATGACTGCAATATTATCCTGAGTTGAAAGCAAAATATTAATTCTGCAGCATATCTAGAAAGCTTCTTAAAGATAAAATCCCACAGAATACCAATCTCCACAAAGATTTAGAGAGGCAGAGCTGGGGAGAGGGACCATGGCTGGGTTTACCCTATGGATAACAAACTAGGCACAAAAAGGTTAAGCTACAGCCCCCAAAAGCACACAGTAACTCGAGCAAATGTACATAACCCAGGACTTCCCAGAACCAGGTCCCACACCAAGATACTCCATCCGGGTGAAAATGGGCTCACAGATCCAGACTGAGATCCCATGCCAGAGTTAGACTGTCTCTACAAAGGTACCCTGGGAAGACTCCAATTAAAACAGGTACCCCACTGCAAGATGGTACTGGGATTCTCCCAAAAGCTGCAAGTGCCTCATTGGAAACATGTTATCTTCAGGTTGGAAAAACAACCAGCAAAAAAAGAAATTATTACTACAGAGGCAATTAAAAGGGGAAGAAGAAGAAAAAAGAGAAAGCAGAAAGAAACACTGCATTTATATGAGGTTGCTTTAAAGCACAATGTTCTGTGAGACTACAAATAAAGCATTAGTAATTCTTTAAACACAGACTCTGGAAAGTAAAAGCACCTTCAAAGAGAAAGGCCATAAAATGCCAGCAGGCAACTCAGGCTTTCTGACAAGGACAGCAACAGCATCATGAAACGTCCAGATTAACACCAGAACTGTTGGAGCAGAGTATCGCCCTGCTCTCCTCCGAGCTGGAAGTTTAATATAGGAGCGAGAAGTCTGAGGTGAGGAATTCACAGTAAATGCCCAAATCAATTATACCTGACAAGTGCAGGTAAACAGGCTTCCCAGGCATTGATTAAACATCAAGAGTTTTCAGCAGCTGCTTCAGAGGAGTCCCACACCTGGCTGACCTGCACAGATAACGTGGTGCCCATGGCATTAAGGGCATAGCAACACCTGCTAAGTCCCTGTGCCTGTGCTGGGCATCTGCACAACTAGTCCCACAGTGATATCTGGTCCTACAAGCCCATTTGCCACACAACCAGGATTAACTGTGAGATCACAGGATGCTGCCTCTAACAACTGGGCATTGTCCAACAGGAGTGCAGAGAATCAATGCTAAGGGAAGGGGAGAAGGGAATTGCCAGAATATCAAGAGTGCCAAGGAATGCAATAGAAAGTTTCACTCAGAGGATGACCAGCACTTCCGAAGGGGAAAAAAAAAAAAGAAGGGGGGAAAAAAAAACCAACCAAAAAAACAGAAAATTGGCAGCCATCAAGTACTTGTCATACATTAAAAAAGATACTAAGTACATTCCCCTGTCAGGCCTGTCACAGGAGCTTATTTCAGGAAGGGAGGAACATTATAGCTAAGGTTTGATGCCGTCATGCCAAAGCTGGTATTTGACAGAGCCTCCAACAAAACTCCCACCACCTCGGACAGGCATGCCGCAGCTAAAACTCCCAGCTTTCTCTGCTAAGAATATCCCTAAGTCCCATTTATAAACTGCAGCAGTTGGCCCACTTAACAGTTCCTGTCCCAATTTTAAAAAAAACCCTAAGTTAAATTCATGACCCCCATCCTTTTCCACAACAGGTTGTTATGCAGTCCAGTGCATTCCTGGAGCAAGCCAGAAAAGGAGGGACCCAAGGCAGCAGGATGTACAAGAGTACTGGAGAACACTGAAGAAAATGCATCACATCCATACACTTGAATGGGTAAAGGAACTGCAAGGAAAAGAAACAAACAAAAACCCACCAAAAAACAGAAGCAAGCCAAAGCCTGGAAGTCCCACCCCTCCCAGGGTTTTTCCTCTACCCTCAACTACAGATTATTCTCCATGTGCAGGTTCCAGTAAATCAAGCTTTGCTAAATAACCCCGACATGTGCAGGGCTGAGAACCAGCCAACAAGCAATGATGAGATGTCCCTGGAATGATTAAGGAAAACGCAGACATCTCTCAGGCTACAAGGAAGCCTGTTGTACTCTCCCCTTAGTGCATATGCAATGCTGCAAGCACTGTTCTGAAACCTCTGATATTCAAAGGCTCATTTGGTTGACAAGGAGCCTGTGGATTCGTGGACAGATTGTCACACAAACTGTCAGGTTTTTAGAGAGACTATCAGACCTCTCTTTGCCTACGTTATGGAGCACATCAAAGACACAGAAGATGAACCAGACGCAGACTGCACAGATCTGACAGAATGGTGGGTGTACATATTCAGAATACTGTACTGCTGGGGGGGGGGAGGCTTAATGTGAATAATCAGGGGCTGAAAGTTCCAGAAATGTGACAGTTTTTGGCAGCGATTCCCATCTTTGCATTTATTTATCGAAGGGAGAAAAACTGCCATACTAGAGGCAAACTTAGGAGAGGAAGAAAAATTGTACCAGCAGCAATTTATTTTGCCACCATACTTTTTCTTTATTATTATTACTCCCAGAGCATTTTCTGAAGATATTTGTATTTTCAGTCAAGGTTCTCTCACTATGCTTGCAGGCTCTCTTCCCATTTTATCCTGTAGGAGAGGCTGGTTTAATGATTACAGCCAAAAAGACCGCTAGGACTTCACAGGTCACTGTACATGGTTAATGACACAGACAAATCCACACTTCCAGAAGGGCCTGCTGGCTCACGGCTCTGTCTGGAGATGCTCAGGAGCTCATTATTCAAAACTTCAAGCTCAAGTTATGGGTAATCAGCACATCTGAAGAAATACACCATACCCTGACAACCAAAAAGTGAACAGACAAAAGTTATTATAGAATATACTAACCTTAAGCATTAAGGTCTCACTTTTAAAATGGGGACAATGTTCACTTATCTTCCAGTGAGCTAGAAACCTCAGTTAATGAATACCTGGAAAAGGTTCCCAGCTCCACAGCTCAAAAACAGTATTACAAAGGATAACTTTATGCCATCTCCCTTCATTAGTAATACTTGGGCAAACATTATAAAGCAACAGTATATTTATTTTACAGGTGGCAAAAAAAAAAGTTATTAGGCTATTTCTACAAAGAAGTATGATTATTACCTAAAAAGGAGAATAAAATGTAGAACAGAACACTGGTAACAAGAAAAATAAAATGTCCAGTAGGTTTAGGTGAAATACCCATACTGTTTTCATGAGCCTGAAAGAAATTCACTTATAACATTGTTTCAGAAGCCTTTTCTTGCTACAAAGTTTATCAGCTACAGCAACAAACCCTGGATAATTAGGATGCTGAGGGTGCTTATGCCAAACACAGATTCCTTGGGCCTGACTTTACAATGCCACTGTCACATAACCTCCAGTTCTCCCTGCAAGCCATCAGTTATTCCAGAGGAAGGGACACGAGTATCTTTTTATATTTATTTTGCTATTCAAAAGATTTAAATTCTCCACACAGTAAACAGAAAATAAATACAATGTTTATCCTAAGATAAAAAACCCAAGGAGGACAAAGGAGAAAGGATGGTAAAAGGGATAAGAAATCAGAAAATACTTGTAAACAATTTCCTTTCCATCATTTGACAGTCTCATTGTCTCTGCTCTTAGTGATCTCTTTCACATGTTTTTTAACAGAGCTGTTTTGCCTCCTCTGAAGAGGACAAGGCATTGAGGAGACACCTCTGTAGCTGGCAAAAAGCTCACTAAGTCTCCAAAGAGAGGTCCAGAAGGACCACAGACCACCAGTCAAGGTGCAGAGAGGCATTTTCACAGTAGAGCTATTGAGCCATAAATATTAACATGAAAATCAAACACCCAAGGAGAGCAGGAGCAGCCACACAACTGCTTCATTCTCATACCCTAGCAGAGACCACTGCTTTGGTCACAACCCTGCAGCATGTCACCCGTGGCCTTCAATAGCTTTTGGTCACCACCAGCTCAGTATCCAGGCAGAATCCAGGCAGAGGAAAGGGAATGAGGCATTTCTCACTTTTACCCATTACAGAATAACAGGAATAATTACTTATTAACATTAAACCTGAAATATACTGCCTTGCTGCCAAGGCACCACGGGAACAGAACTGGAACAATGTCACATGTATATGCTGCACCACACACCCCTAGATGCAAGCTAAATCCACTCTGAGTTTAATATCTAAACACCGTCTCTGACAGCAGGGAATACTACATGTGAACATCAACAGACCTTGACCTTGGGACTAAATAAGGAGAAATAAAAGTAGGCTTAAAGTGCCAGAAGAAACATTTCGGTCTAAGCATCCTAATTATCCAGGGTTTGTTGCTGTAGCTGATACACTCTGCAACAAGAAAAGGTTTCCGAACCAGTGTTATAAGTTTCAGGCTCATGAAAACAGTATCAGTAATTCACCTAAATCTACTGGACAAGACCAAATGAAAAATCCAAGCCCCTCAGACGGAGACAGCCTGAGCTCAGGCAACAGGAACACAACGAAGGGATAGACCCAGACTTCTGCAGGGGAACAACAGGAGGAGATAAAACTAAACATCACAAACATTGCAGACCTGGAGACAAATCCTCTCTCCAAAGAACAAATGAACACAAAATCAAAACCCAGCACTGTCTTGTTTTCAGCCAGCAAGGACAAACACTGTGTTCCTCACTGGGACACCCTGTGCCTATCACAGAAATCGACAGCTAGGACACTCTTATGGGGGATTTTTTTTGTGCTTCCTGCAACAAACCCTTGTGTCTAACTGGAGGAAGAGTTATCTCAGTGCCACACAAATGAATGATTAGCCATCAGGCAGTAATGGCTTTTTGCTGCCGCGAACAGAAGCTGCATCTCAACAAATGACCTAAAGGTGAAAGGTCTCATATACTACACTTAATTCCCTAAACAACCAAAGGAAATTTTGTGGTATACATAACTACTATGAAAAATGAAGTTAAAAAATGCATGTACATGCCCAGGCTGGCACACAATACAGCATTTTTACACACCCATATGAGTAGTTTTCTCTGATGAAAGACCACTGTGCAGCCAGTTCAAAGCTTGCTGCACGTCAGGGCAAATTAGATGATTTCTGTGTACTGTCCAGCACATCATGAGACATCTCTAGGGGAAAAAACCAAACTCAGAACCCAGGCACTACTCAACTGACCCAGGCATGCAAACTCACAGCAACCTTGCAGCTTGAAATTATGTAAGAAAAAATTTGGCTCCTGTTCAGAAGAATGGGGAGGGCGAAAGAAGGAGAAGGAATTAAGCCTTTTTTCTTATTAAAAGACTTGAAATGCAATAATTGGGAAGGGAAAGGAAAGCTAGGTCTTCTCGTAAGATAGCCTAGTTATTACAAGTCTTCTCAAACCAGAGGCTTAGAGTTTTATCTCAGCTCCCATGTTTCCTTCTCCCATCTTTTGCTCCTCTGTGGCCTCTTGGAGACTGGCACAGATTTCTGGATCTGTGGCCATTCCTCACTGTCACTGCCCTCCACACAGGGCAGCAACTTTCACCTTTTGGCCACTCCACTGGAGACCACCTACCAGGGCAACCTCCTCTCCACATTTGTCAGGGTTTGACTCTCAGACAGTTCTAGTTCATGTGAGATATATGTTGACTATTTTTACTAAAAACAACACAATTTAGTCATTGCTTCATATTTATTTACAATGGAGCTGGAATGCAAATGGGGCAGCCAAGTAATCTTCCTTACAGTCAAGGTGTTTAGTGGTAAACTGTGACTGGGATCATTCTTGGTGCAGCAGAATGTATAGGCAAACCACCAGCTAACCCTGAAAACAAACAAAACCCCTCATCATCCTGGGACTGGGAGATACAGCGACAGGCACAGCAAACACCATTTGCAGTGGCTCAAGACCTCATGGCAAGCCTGATGGTACACATCTATTTAAGAACATTAAACATGTTATTTACAAGCTACTTCTGAGTCACCCTGGTCTCCTGGGAACGTGCGTTATATGTTCAAGAAATTGGAGTAGCTCTTTTATTTATGTTTCTTTAAAATGACTGGCAGATGGGGAAAAACCTTCAGAGAAGTGGCCCCAGGCTGTCATGAAACATGTATTTAACACACCCACAGTAAACTACTAAACACACTTCAGAAGGTACAGCCGCTGTAAATACGGAGTAGTTCCTTTTTTAAGTCTGATCTCTGGACTACTTAATTCAGCACAAATTTTAGATGTTCTGTGGAGTCTGCTCAATTTAACAGAGTAATTATTAGCCATATTTTCCATTAACATGATGACAGCATATTCTGTAAGGGGAGAGCCATAATTTTAAGGACCTTCCCAAAACGAGCCCAGGCGTTGGCTTTATTTTTAAGTCACAATAGTAATGCCTTTTTCCTGCACATGTGGCAGGACCACTGTGGGCTGAAATAGAAATCTCAGATTCCCTAAAGTCAGGCTCTTACACAAGTGGATTCCATACGCAGAGGGAAGTTTTGTCTACCTGAAACAATTTCCAAGGCTAAGTCTAAATCTGAAATATCCCAAGAGAAGCACAAACTTCAATCATCCAAATCCCAGCAGACACACAGGCTCCAGCCTAAGGTCTGGAACATATTTAATCAATTCACTGTGCTAACTCTCTACAGTTTCATAAAATAGCCAATACTGCAATAACAGGGCCAGAAATTAATTGTACACTGGTTGGTGAATTACACGGAAATCACAGGCAGCACTGGTATTTATTGCAGCAGGGTGATGTAGTTACTGCTGAGTTACAACTGCACCACAGGAAAAATAGGTGAGACACAGTGTGTGCACACATGGAGATGTGTGTGTATGTGCCTGAGAGTGTTGCTTTCCATTAGACAAATAGCACTGGTTTTACTGGTAACAGTGTTACCTATATATGCACACACATATATATACATACACACATATACACACATTTATAAATACCATTCTGCTTACAAACAAGCATGTAAACAGCACAAAGAGGAAGGAAATAAATTTAAACTATTAGGTAGTAAGAAAATGAATGAAATTAAAGGAAAATTGGGTTGAATAAAAAATGGCAAGGGAGGGTGAGAGAAATATTAGATAATGGGGAAAGCTCTCAGAAGTAAGACAAAAGCACCTCTTGTTTTGCTCTTTTTGGACTAGACTTGACAAATGCTCCAATGTTGAGTTCTAACAAAGAGACAAGATCACATTCGAGGTCTTTTTGTTCTGCCTTTAACACATCTTCATAGTGATACACTGATGAGACCAGATACCAGATTGTTATCTAAATTCAGCTGCTAAATTCAGTGTTAAGACACTAAGTTCAAACCACACATTGCCACATTTATTTCACAAGTCGAGCCTGAGGATGGATTCCTCCAAGATGAAGCAGCCCATAAGCATCATTCTCTCCCTCTGCAAAGGTACTCTAAATGCCAGGGAAACAAAATCACCGTAAGGCTCTGACAGTTCACCCTTCAGCACACAGACTGCAAACGCATCTCTGCACTAATCGCGCAGACTGAAGAGGAAGCAAACACTTAGCTGCTGTTTGCATAGAGGCTGCTTGTAATTTGATGTAATGTACTGTACATCAGTCAACACATATTGAAGAGCGAACACACACACTGCAGAGAAGGCAGAGAGGCAGCGCTGACATCTAACACATTTTAGTTACCCTATTATAGATGTTCTTTGAGTTCATCAAATTACCAATCAATTTATCTGATCTCTAAAAGCTGCTGTACTGAGGTATATTAACTACTAAACTTCACAGGCTTTCAGCAAAAAAGCCATTAAATGAGAGAATTGAGCGCAAGGTACTGGAAGTCAGTTTGTGTCTTGGCCAACGGCAACAATGAACCAACCTCTCCCTGCAGACAGGGAGACAACAGAGGAGCGTTAGTCGCCTCTAGACGCTGTTCAGCCCTAGTGGATACCAGTGGAAAGCAGAAACCAGGGATGCTGTCCTCCCTCCTCCGCCCCCAGCATGACATTTAATGTCTAAGAATAACTAAAAAGAGGAAGAGGATGGGAGGTTGGAACCAGTTCAGATGACAATTTCTGGTTTGTTCCCTTTTCATTTTGTTCCCATTCAGAAATTTAACGCACACAGAGGACAGGATCTTCAGTTCTCTAAATATCAAAGGCTGTGCCCTGAGAAACTGCTAGAGCCACTGCTGCCTGAAAGGCAGTGTCCACACAGCCTGACAGGCAGTCTGAGCCACTGGGAAGTGATCTGGATGATTAGGATGGATCTTATCAGCCTATTTCAGAAAACTACACTGGGGTAATCATTCTTGTAATTCTTCTTGTGTTCAGAAGATTAAATCAACAGTTTGATGAACTGGATGCTTTGCTATACTGCTCCACTAGCCTGAAAGACAAACTTCTTTTTTCGATCATAGCTGTGGTAGGTTCACAGAAAGCACTGGTGGGTTTGTGAGAGGAAGGGTTTGCAGCAGGGGCACAGGATGAGAACTGGAAAAAAAAAAAAATTGCAAAGAATATTGTAAGGCTCAATTATGGAGATGGGGACAAGAAATTCTTCTGAAAGGGACACACATTTTTTGAGACCAGAACTTCATTTCACACTATCTGTTCTTCCTCCAAGTAGCCACAGCACTGGCTACAGCAATAAGCTGGTGGTTGGCAAGACAGTGGCTGGAGGCAAACAAAGCAGCCCTTACACACACAGCAACAGCTCACCTGCAGCCCCAGGACATTACAGGTCATTTTATTGAGAGAGCAAATGGTGTCAGTGACACCTGCCAGGACATATCAACTCATTTAGAAAAGGGCACTGAATCTTTAACTCCCACTGAGAGTGCAGAGGGTTCAGTTGATGATAACTCCTCAACACAACTTGCTTTTTCAAAGGTAGGTGAGTGTTCCCTAGGTCCCATGGATACAGACAAGCCTGAGATCCCAACTCTAGGGACAGATGCCTCACTCCCTTCAACAAAAATCCCTTGTCAGCTTTGCCAGGTGACACCAGTTTGTGCAGGCCCCTGGGTCTGCTTAAATTAATGATAAAGACCCAACTCATTATTTCTGGAAGGCTTTTTTTTTTTTCCCCCCAGTTTTCTATCACTTTTTTCTTGCAGAAACTTTTATTAAGACAAGTTACTGGCCAAAAAAACATAGAAATGACAGTGGACTTGCATGTAGAGGTGACCTTGGTGCACCAGAAATGGGAGACAGCTCCAAGAAGAGGATCAAGGCCAATAAGAATAACAAACAAAAATAAGTTCGCCTCCCATTCTTTACACATCCTAAATGCTTTACAAACATGAATTAAACTGAAAGTACAAGGGCAGAAAGAGATTAATTTAAACAAACTAAACAAGGCGAATGCCACACACAAAATTACAAGATTTGTGAAGCTAAGCAGAGAAAAAGGTGCAGCCAACCTTATTAATACAAAAAAGGTATGTATTCAATGCATTCCTTCCCCACTCGCACAAATACTCTGCAGCTTATGAATAGCTCTTGTGCTACTTACTGCTCTGAAAAACCACAAGCAGAAAAACGTTGCATATTAATGTACCCACTGCTCACAGTCGTCCACAGCCACCTAATAAAAGATAACGTGGGAGCTGGAGCTTAGAAAAATCCAAACAAAGAAGAGGCATCATCTATAGCAAGGAGTTTCACTTCACCTGCCAAGATTACCTTCAGCCTTTTGCTGCTGTTTTACACTACTCCAAAGAGCTGCCCGTGTTTTTGCTATTCTGTAGCACTGCCCTGAGCTTTTGTCAGGTTAAACCCAGAAAGAGGCCAAACAAATATTTACTTGGGAGAAAGTATACTAATACACTAAGTGAAATCTCCTGGCATCTTAAGGGTTCCAGGAGAGACTGCATTTCTTTCTTATCATACTTTTTAAAGGATGTTTCTACAACTTGGAGAAAGCAGGACAAAACTTATAAAGAATCCTTAATAAAAATCCCAGTTCTGAGCAGTATTATATGTTAACTATTTACACCAAGCTCCCTCCATCTCCCTCCCTGCTTCTCAGTAACAAATAAATGCATGAAAGAACATCATCTTAAACTTCTCAAATTGAGTGTTTTTAAGGTTTTCCTTACAGATTATTAGGTCTAACTCTCATTCTTTCTACCCAAAGACACACTACAGTACAAAATCTCCTTCAAAATGACTGAGAGAAGACCCACATTTTGTAAAACAATTCAAATTACATGGATGAGATGTAAAATTACTCTAACAAGCCAGAGTTAGAAGTTTAACTGCTTATAACAAATTACCCAGGTCTCATTACTGGATTACTTATTGGAGATTAGACAGTCACATTGGAAACACAGGTGTGGAATGGTATGTCTGTACCACCAGCTCCAAACCCTGCAATTACACACAGTCATATAAGGAATACATCAGTTCAAAGGATCTATTCCCTCTAATTTTTCTGATTACTAAAATATTTCAGGCACTCCAAAACAAAAACACACAGACAACCCAAGGGACTAAAATAGGAGTCACAGTGAGGAAGATCAAGGGCATTACCAGTGTCCTGATTCTCTGCAAGGAATTTGCTCAATAAAATTTGATTGAAAAAAAGTCTAAAAAGGATGCACCACACTGCAGGCAGAACAAAGCCTACCACCCCCTCCCACACACAACCCCTGACAAACTGATAAGGAAGGGTGCAGTGGGAAGAATACTCCCAGCAACTTATCCCAGCATTGCTCTAATCCCAGTACACACAGCTCCTTCATGCACTGAAGTCTGTGCTCAAAACAGCTGAATGCTGCCAGCAGCAGCAGTGCATGGCATTCGCTCAACACAAGTCAGAAGTGCAAATCAAGTGTCAGGCACTACAAAGAAACAGAAAACCAAACAGTGATTCTGACACAGCTGCCATACATGCTCATGGCCCACACACAT
Source organism: Acanthisitta chloris (assembly GCF_000695815.1). NCBI lineage: Eukaryota > Metazoa > Chordata > Aves > Passeriformes > Acanthisittidae > Acanthisitta > Acanthisitta chloris. The sequence continues at coordinate 81,091 of NW_008692040.1, forward strand.
CCTGAGCACTGCGCGCACACTCCTGGTTCACACCTCGCAGAGAGCATTAAATAGATGTGGAAGAGGTCCGAAGACAACCAGCCAGGATGATCAAAGCACTTGGGACAAGCACCCATAACCTTGTTCTGATCACAACCACAGAATGGGTCAGGTCAGTTGAAAGGGACCACAGTGGGTCATCTGGTCCCACCTCCCTGCTCAAGCAGGGCCATCCTAGAGCACACGGCACAGGATTGCATCCAGACAGTTCCTGAGTGTCTCCAGTGAGGGGGAATCCACGACCTCCTTGGGCAATCTGTTCCAGTGATCTTACAGCTATCCCTGGACGTTCACTTTCAGTCACAACCAGGACCAGCATACTGAACTAGATGGATCTTTAGCATGACACAGCATTGCTGCACTCACTGTCTCACTTCTTCCACTGCTTTAGTAGAAGATGTAAGGAAAACCCCAAAGCTGAAACACTGAAATTATTTTTTCATACATGCCTTTTCCTGTGAAAATTTTAATAAGACTGTCAGGAGGAACTGAGTTTCTCAAGATCTATTTGAAATAAGGTATACCCATAGTTCATCTCATGCAAAACTAAAGGCAAAGCCTTTTTAGCATTTTTATAGCTTTACTGTTTCACAACACTTTGCCCTCCCATTATAAGCTATTCCATCATATAGATGAAATAACTGAGATAGATGGACTAAATAATTGTTTCAAACTCCCAAAAGAGAAATGGCTATTAGAAAATGAGCAGGTTTTTCCTTCCAATTCTGTGCTCTGTCCAGTAGATTACAGTACTCTTTCAGAGATTACAAAATAAAAGGATAATGTATTCACACAATCTGCTGCATTCAAGGCAGCTACTGAGTTCAATTCTGGTCAATACACCTCAAAGACAGAGCTGCAAGGGGGAAAGTGCCCAAAGACAAACAAGTAGAATGAGAAACCTGGAAAAAATCATTCACACAAGCAGAGGCTGAAAAGGGAAGGACTGCTCAGCTTAACAGGCAGGTAAAAGAGGGTACAGAAGTCCACAGATAATGAATAATGAAGATAATTCCTTTTATCTCTTTCACATAAAGGATATTAAATGAAGAGTATTTGAAACAGGTAACAGACAATTTATAGAGTACATAAGTTAACCTGTGGCACACACTGCCACATGATGTTGGAGGCACAGAGCTAAACAGGGCTTCAGAAACAATGCCTGAGACACACAGAAGAATGATGGCAGTAATCCAAGTTCCATTACAGTGAATAAAAATACTGAATGAAAATAAACTCCTTTACAGCAGGGCATGTGTCAGCCTCCGACTGACAACACTTTGGAACACTCTTCTCAAAGCTGCTCTCCCAAAGTTTTCTCTGTGGTTTTGTTTTGGTGAGGCTTTTTTTTTTTTTTTTTTGCTTCTTCCTTCAAAGCCTTTGCAAACTGACCACTGTCAGAAGGAACAGGACAGTCTCCGTGTTTGACTCACTGCAGCAGTTCTTATGTTGTCAGAAGTATGGAACACAATTACTCTTAGCATCCTACTGAGAAGGTACTTGGTTTTGAACATCAATAGTTCAAAACATCCTTAAAAAACAAATCTCCAAGTCTCCTACTGCTGAATTCTGTTACCATGCAGAAGTGGCGACAAAGACAACCTGGGCATAGCAGGGGAGCAAAGAGGGGAATTCCTGACAGCCTAATGCTTACAAGGGGAAATGTCAGCTTGCTAACTCTGCACTGACCCATCACATTCATCCACTGCCAGCCCAACACCTCTGAACTACCAGTGACCACACTCCAAGTGAGTGTCCCCTCTTAAAACACCAGAGAAAGCAAAGAGCTCTATTTCAGAGTTCTTCCCCACCACATCCCCTTGCTGACAGCTTTTTTTCCAATACAGACACACGTATACATAGATATATAAAAATATTTCTCAGCCTGAGTCGGAAAGCTTTAGCACAGTGGAAGGAAAAATAAATAAATAAATGTCAAGGTCTGCGTGTATTCAACAAATAAAAGCAGAATTATATAAAAGCAACAGCTAATAAAAAAGATTGTTCTGTGCTGCATTTTCCATCTTTCCAACCATTATAGGAATAAAATTATCCACAGAGAAGATCAAAAACCTTTTTCAAAACTAATACAATTAAGCTTTATTACACTGTTTCAAGTACATTTCTCTCCTCTCCCTTCTAGCCCCCACCACCTCCCACTCCAATCCAGACTAATGGTTGGAGGCATTCTTCTATTTTATTACCAGCAAAACGCTAGTGTTTAAGGGTCAGAAACTATCTAGTGTTTCAAGAGAGGAAAGAAAACCTGTTCTTTTCATCTACTCGCTCTTGTACACATAACGACTAGAAGATTGTTTCTCTGCAGCTCTGCAGTTTGAATAGGACTGTGGGCAAGTCACTTTACTCCCCTGAGAAGATCCAGCACTAAAATACTCACCGCATTGTTTAGAAGGTGTCCCTGCAGCAAGGGACATGGGCTTGAAAACACAAACTACCACAAAAGATTTCAAAAGGAGGACAATGAAGCCTGAACACAAACTTCTCCCCACTCCACTGTCCATAAAGGACAGACACACATACAGGTTTTCCCTGTAATTTCCGCTTCATGAAACCAGATCCGGAGAGAAGAGCATAATAGAGGCACACAGCATGAGCCCAAGAAATTGCAAAAATTCCCTTTGCGTATGAACATATGGACAACTGTGATAATTAGAACGATAGCTGCTAGATTGTTTGCAATTCCACTGAACAATCCCCATTATCTAGAAATAGAATTTAAAATCCAAACGCAACACTGAGTGCTAGTTCTAATAGTTTATTTTTAATGAACTGTATGGATTAAAAGTGTTGCAAAATTGTATCATGTGAAATTGCTCATGGGCACGTTATGCCATTGATGGCTTAAAAAAAACCACTGCATGGACAATCATGCAGTAGCAGGGAATGAGAAGAGGAATAGATATGCCAACAGTTTCCTACCGTTTCTGCAATTATGTATTATATAATCTGCAATTTTCCCCATGTTCCATACTCACCATCATGCTACACGTTGGTAGTAAAGCTGATTGATTTCTCTGCCTCTTTACAACACACCTTTTTCATTGTTTGCATTTCTTCTTAGTCACATAACACAACTACAAGTCGAGCATATGCAGCTCCCTGTCAGGAGGTTTAATTGCTTCAAATTGGAGAAGATTATTCTCCACATTTATTAAAAAATAAAGACTACTTATAACATTATTTCATTTTGCCAGGAAGTGAAGAACACATTAGTTCATAAGGAACAGCATGGCTGCTCCTATTTTTATGGCATCAATTTTTAAAAACTCATCATGGTAAACAATTAAACAGAGAAGCAAATCCCACGTTTAGGGGAGAGATTCAAATCCCTAAATGGATTTTCAAAGGTCATTTCAGGCTTAAAAGATGCTTGACAGTGTCTCTTTAAATCATGTTCATTTCAAAGGCTTATCCAGCGAGAAGCAGGCAGTGCACTGCAGCACTGCTCTTTGAACTGTTTGGCTCCCCAGAGAAAAATAAATAATAGAACTTTAATTCATATTTATAGCAAGATTTATGTTGTGGTGGTTTGGGTTTTTTTTATTTAGGAACAAACAAAAGCAATAAAAAACAAGGTACTTGTTTTGGTGTTTTTCAATTTAGATTTCACCTAAAGCCCATAGTGAAAAACAAAATAAAGTTTGAAGTACTAGAAATCTTTTTTTAAAAATCATCCAGCTAAAAACCCTTTATCATTCTAATGCAAGCTGCTCAAAAGATTTGTACAGCCTTTTCCATCACTTACATAAGGGGTGGGGGGCAGATAGATACTGGGAGCTGACAATTGCAGGTTTCAGCACAAGGTTTCTTGGTTCTCTGCTCTTTGGATCCACATGGACCTGCATCCAACCCCAGTGGTACACAGAGGCCACAAATAAAGAGAACTTAGTCTTACCTTCCTCTCAATACGAGCCAACTGCTCTTTATAGAAGGCCTCTTGTCGCTTCAACTCTGCCTCTCTGCCTTCCAGCTCCACAGCCTGGGAAGAACAACAGTAGAAGAAGAAATTAAAAATAAACAATGTGAGTGCAAGGAAAGCACATGGGATAGAGACTGGCAGGAACTAACAAAGTCGTTGCTCAGGATTGGTGCATGGGATCCCTCTCAGTGGAACTACAAACCTTGAGCATTGCAGTTCACTTTGGGTTATCCCCAGAAGTTTGAAATGCTCTTATTAGTAACACACTCAAACTCATAACCTTGATTTTACTACTTCTTACTAAATGAAAACATATAATCATAGAAATGTGACACCTTCCTACTGCCTTTTGCAGAACTGCATCTTATCTGTGCCTTGGTTTATCCATGAATCATGACAGTAATTATTCCGAAGTTCTCCACCTTACCTTACCTTAAAAAAATAAAAAATAAAAAAAAAGCACCAACACAAACTCCAAACCTCATATCCTCCACTTCATAAACTCTTGCCCCTTGCAGTGTCAGAATACTTCTAAAGATTTAATACTTTCCTAAAACAGATATACTAAGTGTGCATTTCCCATCAGCACCTTTGGAGTTCCTCTGGCTGGGTGCTGCAGACTTGGAGGGGAGGTGAGTGTCAGAGATATTATCCTCCATCTTCTAAAGTATAAGTGTGACACTTCCAAAACAGCAAATCTGGTGTACAAGCACATGCTTCAGAATAACCTGATCATCAGCTAAGCAGTGCTCAATTAAGAATGGCACTTGTTCTTCATCCCCCATCCCACTTCAGAAATCTCAGGGGCCGCATAAAACATCAGGAGGCAGAGGACCTTTCAAAATCTGAATTATTAGCCTGTTTGACATGGACACAAACTCTGCCAATCCATAGCGTCCCAGCAGCATTACTCTTAACTTCTAATGATGATGGTACAACCACAGAAAATGCTGGTCCAATATGATTAAGCAGCTGGGACAGAAACATCCCCATGGGCTCAGACCTGTCATTTTACAGCCAAAAGGCATTGCTAACGAGAAAAATTACATCTGAAAGCAAGTTGCTGTGCATTTCCTTCTTTCTGTTCCCCTGCTGATGGAAATACAGTGGCATAATAGGGCTTAGAAGAGATTTTAAACTAGACAGTGTGGGATGTTCAATCAGTATGCAAGCAAAGGAGTACATGAGATAGGAGGGTTGTAAAGGTGTGGTGGTGTGTGTTTGTTTGTAGGAAAAAGAAGTATTTTGGTTTCCCTATCTGCCATCCCAGCCAACAGTGCTAGGGTAAGGAACAAGCAATATAGACTCATATCTAAATCCTCTCACTCTCAAAGGTACTTGATTAAATGGAAAATCTCTCGCTTTGCCTTAAGCAGAGCTGCTATATAAATTCCTGCCTGCAAACCAGCTGGAATAGGATGGGGAGAGGGATGAGAATGAGCTGCCCCATACATGTAGCCTGACAAAAGAGATATCACAGCAACAATGGGGCACTGATGGGTACTTCATAAGTGCCAAATTTATTATCATTTTCTGATAGGAAAACCCCAGCTGTCCCTCTGAACCAATATCCATCTTCTACAGAGAAAAGGACTAAGCATTTCAAATAAACAGGTGTAAGAAGGTGGGGTGGTGGTCTGATGGATGACCAAAGGACCCTGATTCTCCTGTGGATTTTCTGCATAACACCCATAAAATCACAGTACTAAATAAATGACTTGCATTTCCTTAAGGAGAAAATTAATACGGAAAAAAAAGAAGAGTAAGGCAGTACTGACTCCTCTGCACGATTCAGATGGAAGGTGCTTTTCATGTGAAGGAAGGAAAAAAAAAAGAAAAAGGAAGTCAAATGATGAGTTCTTAAAAACTCAAGAAAGTTTCTGCTTAATCTAAACAGTTTAATGATGTGGCAGTGCGAAGTCTCCAGGGATAGCAGGCTATCCTGGAAGCACCAAACCAAGACATGTAAAAATACCAGTGGGCAAGAGGCTTTATTCTGTTTCTGGCAAGACATGGATCATGTATCCACACACCCACTCATCTTTCCACCCTGTGAGCTTGCCTGACCTCATTCACATTCAAAATATTTACCCATACGACACCTCTGGAAGGGAACACAAACCAAGTACCTAATCTCTCAAGTAGGGCGCTGAGATGCAGACAGGTTGTAGGTGTGCTGATCTGTATGTTGACAACCCACAGACTCCCAAGCAGACCTGACTGGAGCTGGGATGCCCACAGTGAATAATGTCTCCACCACACCAACGCACCCTGCAGCAGACATTGTTAGTCACTTCTCGAGGGTCTTGCAAAACTGATGTGTAAGAACCAAACCCAGAACTCCCAACTGCAGATTACAACCTCAGAATATTCCCCATTCTTTCCCCAAAGTAATTTCTCCCATATTATCCCCCATTATGTCCCACTTCTTGCCCAGAACATATGATGAACCAGAGGCTGAAGAGAAAACTTGTACTCACAACACAAACATATTTTCTATGTCTTGCTTGTTTTCAAGAGCTGCTGATGTTTCAGCACATTGAAGTATACTAAGAAACGTTCTATTTGTGACAGATCTGCTTCAAAGTTGCTTTCTGTTTCCCTCTATCCCCAGCTGTTATTACTAGAAACTTTAGTACACTTTATGATGATGTTTGAAGTATGAACGGTACAGTCAGAGCATGTGTCATTTGAAATATTCACTGTTCCAAACTGGGTTAGGCAACCAGGGACATTTTGAATGAATAAAGGATACTTATTAAGAGCTCCTCTAGTCCTGCTGCTTATTCCCTACCTGAAGTCAGAAGCCTGTGATGTCCCAGACAGAACTGGCTGCTATGGAGATGATTACAATTTCACAGGGGATTGAGATTGCAGGTGCCAAACAAAGCATCAGATACACTTTTCACAAAAATGTCTTTAGAACTAAAGAAGGAAGGAGAAGGGAAGACATGCATGATAACACACTGGTGTGAACACCATATATCAGAAAGCTGCATTTCTCTTCCACACCGCAGAAGCTACATCGGAGTTTGAACATATTGTGCAAGAGCTGACCAAAGCCCAGAGATGACATCTAAGAAACTGGAGTGTAGAACACACCTGAGAGTGATGTCCAAGAAGTACGAACACAGAAACAAAACAGAGAGAAGGAAGGAAGAGCATACGCAGCTATAGAACACAGGAATGCACTCAAAACTTAGGAAAGTACCATGGGACCTATTTGCAAAAGAGCATGTATGCAACCAGCAACTGTCCTCTGTACAAAAGTTAGGTGTAAGATACATGCAATAAATGCTCAAGAAGCCCCTGTGATGGCATCAGGAGTTACAAGCATTGCATTCTTACCAAAGGACAGTGAAGGCATGTTATTAACAAGCTACTACAGCTTCCATGGGCACAGATCCATGGACTGGTTGGGGGCTCTTTCAAATTCCTCCTATGCTTTATCTTTACATTTTTTCCACAGCCCAGAGTTGCAGGTTATCTCAGTGCTGCTCTGAATGGTGACAAAGAGCCAGGACAGAATCATGTGCAATTCTCTGCCTCCTTCTCTCCCTTTATCAAGCAACCCATTTAGAAACAAACTGTGCAAGCACATTTCCAAAGCTATGCATTACACACTGGCTCAGCTAAAGAATTCAAGCACTGGCCTGCTAGCTGACAGGCAAGCCAAAAGAAATATTTTACAAGCCTCCTAATTGAGGTAATGAAATATTATTGGTTCATTCTCTATGAACAAAGCCAGGCACTCTTAGCCTTGTCCTGAACTGACACCAACAAGCCACACATTAGACTGTGCAACTGATATTCTAGAGCTGGGTTCACTCTAGCTACAACCCTTCCCAAATTAGCTTTGGCTTTGCCCCCCCCCCCAAAAAAAAATATCACCAGATTTTTATTATTTTTAATCACAGTCTCTTCTCATCACCTTGTTAAACAGGAAAACTAGGAAGGAAATCTGTTTGGAAAAAAAAGGGCTTCTTGGCAGGGTCAGATGACAGTAGGGAATGTGGCACCCAGGAATAAAGTGCAGCAATAGCACAGCCCACAGCTGATGGCTACCATCAGGCTGTCTCTCTCAGCAATACTGCTGGGATTCTGGGATTTGGGAAGAGGGCATGGAGGAGACTCTACTGGAAGACAAAAAAACCCACCCCTCCCCTCTGCAAAGGGCAAGTAAAGCTAGAGGGAAAGGTCCACGCCTCAACCTATAAAGAACGTCCTCAAAGGCAAGTCACAGCATTTGGCAAGATTATTGCAAAAATATTTATCTCCTTGGCAAAACACATTCACCACTGACAGACGAACCAGCGAGATGATGCCTAGATAATCAGTCGGAAGCAATCCAGGGATATAAGCGACAAAGATAAAGGTCCTTAAGTCTATCAAACGCCTAGTTTCTACATCATTCTTGGCTGAGAGGAGTTATCAGCTTCCCCCAAAGGTACCCAGTAACATCTCTGCAGCACCACAGCAGAGATGTTCTGGCTGAGCACCTCAGCTTGCCACACTTCACAACTGCAAATTCTGATACCTCATTCTTTCCCAAGTCTCTTCCAGTCCTGGTAGCAGTCCAGGTGGCAAGGGAGAAAAACAAATGCTATTAAAGACTCCAAGATGGGAAGCAGGAATTGACAGGAATTCACTACAGAGCAGAACGAACTCCAAGATTAGCTAGCTGGAGTGTTCCTGACCAAGTCTAAAGGGAATGACAGAGCTGAAAGGGCAACACTGAAAGAGTAAGAGGCAGTTTGTGCACATTATGCCTGACAACGAACACCAGAACTTCACAGGGAGGCTTGTACCAAACGCTTAACCACGGGGGAGCCTTGACTCAACCTCCAGCTGTATCAGCAGAAATATCACCATTACTGTGGAGCTGTCTGCAGCCGCTGTTCCAGACACACAAGGCCCACAAAATCCCTGGGGTTTTGTCCTTTCTCTCATCAGCAGGTGACTTTGCTTTAGAAACTAGTTGCGACTCATGGCCATAAAAAGCAGTACTGGTGTAACCTTCATTTCCTCCTGTTTCTACTGCTCTCTTAGCCAACAACACACATCACCAGACCAAGTTTGGTTTCAGCAGCTGTAAGCTACACAAAAGGAACCAGTGAAAATCTTTATGGAGGAAATAATATGCAATTTTCTAGCTGAACACCTTTTAAAATGAACTAGTTGCGACTCATGGCCATAAAAAGCAGTACTGGTGTAACCTTCATTTCCTCCTGTTTCTACTGCTCTCTTAGCCAACAACACACATCACCAGACCAAGTTTGGTTTCAGCAGCTGTAAGCTACACAAAAGGAACCAGTGAAAATCTTTATGGAGGAAATAATATGCAATTTTCTAGCTGAACACCTTTTAAAATGTAATGACAGAAAATAAAATCCTGCATCTGTGCTCAGCAATAACAATCTGTACGCGCACAGTAACAACATGACACTTGGAATAAGCAAGATCCAGACAAAAAAAGAGAGCTTACCCAGGCGTCCAAATCCTCAGGCTTGGAATAAAGAGAGCACAAGAGAGAAAGGAAGGGAGAGAGAAGAAAAAGAGAAATCAGTGGTTTATGGAGACTGCCTGCTGCTGCACAATATAGCTTTTAGGATGATGAGTTTAGAAAAGTTCCTTAAAAATGACAAGCGTCTTAAGCAATGCAGTGCTGTCCCCTGTTGGGAACTGTGCTGTTAAAGCAAAACAAAAGCACATGCACCCCCAAAAATAAAGCAAAGCCCCTACAGGATCCCCATGTAGGGTGGGAGCTGAGCAAAGGCAGCTGAGAAACAACCAGTTCCAGGGAGCCATGCAAGATGCTGCACAACATTAGAGAGGCTGATATGCACAGCCCTCAATATGGCAATGCTGGGCAGACTCAAAAGGAGGTGGTCAACAACTATGCTCTTTCCAGCTATGTGCAAAGAACAAGTATCCTTTTGCCCAGGCATTTCTGAACACACAAGTTGATCTACATAGCAAGTCATCTTCTTCCACGGACAATTTCAAAGAGTGCTTCCTAACAGAAAGCCAGCTGACTGAACAGATTTCCAACCAGATCCCCTTTCATAGGCAATAGAACACATCTTTAGCGCACAGTCCAAACCTCTGTTAAACCCAAGTTGCCTCCACCTGCTCCTTCTTTGTGCACAAGCCTATTTAAGTGTGGAGACAAGCAGATAAAGCAGGCTGCTGTATTGCCTCTTCTTTACTTATTACTACTTTTTACTTACACAGTAACCCAGCAGCAGCAAAGCAAGTACAAGATGATAAACATTTCATGCCCATAACCACCTCCTTCTGAAGCCAAGGCATTTATGAGGCAGGCAGAGCTCCCATTTGCTGTCAAGGGCTGCAAGCCTTCCCTGCCTCTCAGAACTACCTTCAATCAGCAGCACATTGGCTAAGCAGGAGCTTCAGAAAGGCTGGCGTATTTTATTATGATTATTTATTTGAGGGGAGCTGACAGGGCACAAGGAACTTTCCTCTTGGTCACAGTTCAATGCAAGAGGGAGCAGACAGTAGAAGGTAATATGTTTATGGGATCTGCCATTGTTTTAATAACACAGAGCGACTACTTCAGGTAACTGAGGGATGATGTGTCATCAGCTATGTGCGTCATCCATCCTCATCCTTTGCAGCAGCTGAGAGGGCTGAACTGAACACCTACAGCTCGACTGGGGGAAGCCAATTCCCTCCTTTCTGCAGACAGGTTTGATAGAGCAGCATCAAGTCCATGGCCAAACAAACCAATACACAACAGGTGTTCACTAGTAATCACTGACCAATCTTGACAAAAACCTGATTTGAATAACATTTTTCTTCCTGGTGATTTTTACAGGCACGACAGATGTGTTAGCTTTGTTTTTATGTTTCAGCAACTGCAAGGCTGTCCATCCTCAGCAGATAGACAGGAGGAACATGGCACTCTCTATGGTGCCTGTTATTATTTCTGCAGGTAGGTCATGCACACCATTAACTCTTTACTGGATGTACATCTGTCATCCCTGGGTGCCCGAGCCATGAACTGACACATTCCTGGTGGACAAACAAACACTCGCATGACAAAATGAACACGAGGTACTAACTCAGTGGCACTGGACAGCTGCTGAGAAGAGAGCAAGGAGACAGAACCAGCCCTATCTCCAACAGATGCTCCACAAGAAGCAATGCACAGCAGCAGAATTAGGGTTTTAAGGAACATAACAGTGTTACTAATCACAAAGTAATCTCTTCTGCAGGTACTGCCAAAGGCTTTAATTTTGTCAACTTTCAGGAGGGGGAAAAATTATTACTCCAAGAATAGACAGACACACCCCACTGAATGGAAACGGGGAAATTAAAACATGTGTAGATGCAGTAGGACATATTGCTGCGTTGGGGAAAAATTACTACATTTGGTGAGAAGCACAGACTAAATAAAATATAGTAATAAAATAATACAAAAATGAAAACTCAAGAGGGACACTGGTTTAAGTTTTGCTACCTCCTAAGTATGTGCCAAGATCTCTTTGCAAACCTGCACTTACCACCTTTGACTGATAACAAAAGGCACAGCCTGTCCACTAATACTTTTGAAGTTAAAGCAACCTGTTTATAAAACAAGCAATATCTGGTTTCCATACTTCCTAACCAAATGAGCTTCACTTCCAGCTCCCAGATGGCAATGAATGTGAGTTTCAGAATTCCACCCTGGGACAGAAGTCATCTTTTAGCACCCTTGGTCAATCCTGCTAAAAGGGTTCATTTCTCATCCAGGTAACCTACTGTATAGCTGAATAAATACTGGACTTAATCATCTGAGGTCAAAAACAAATCAAGATATCCCTCTTAACTGAACCAGAGGCAAAAGGTTATTGAAATGGGATCTCAGACCAAACCAGCAACCTCTGCATAGGTATTCATATGGGAGGGAAAGATGACACAGTCCACTTGGAGACTCTGGCTGGACATGGGAACTATGAAAGTAATGCATTTGTGCTTCTGAGAATTTCACATTTGAGCACTGATTGTTCAGGCAGGAGAAGGTTACACTCCAACTTCCAATGGAATAAAGAACACAGTGCCAAATTACTATTTCACTCACAAGGACAATTCCCAACATCTTTTCCCAAACCCACATACCACATCACCCTTACATGTCAGGCACACCCCTCATGTCTGTCATGGTCTGGACAACTGTAAAATGGCAGTGAACAATCAAAACCTAGTTCTGCGATTGGCAGGGAGGGAAGAAGGGATCAGCACAGTAAGACAAGCAGCTTTAGGAAGGGCAATGCCTTTTTAACCTGACTGGAAACAGCTTCCCCCCAATATCACTTACCTTGCCATGATCAATAACTCTGTCATAGAACTAATTTCATTGTAGTGTGACCAGTGACTCAGGAATCCAGACTGCCAGCTTGGTAGAGATCTCCTACTTAAGAACTCAACACAAAGTATTTTTAGGGGCACTGCCAACTTTGGGAGTGGAAGATAGAGTGGGAGATGCGAGAAATGAGAGGCAGCAGGTGTCCAAAACCCAAGACAGCTGCTGGCAACAACTTCTGCACTCATGACAGTATCTGAAGAGCTCTGCAGCACATATTCTAACATCTTGATGACCAGACTTCAGCTCTGAATGAGCAAAGAGTAATTTCTTCTTAAAGTAATAATCCAGCTCTAAACTTTTCCATGATGATAGGAATTACATCATTTAAAGAATGTATCTAGACATTCAGTATCCACTCCAGACCCTTAAACTCTTCCAGTTTAGTGAAAAATGGAAGCAGTATCAAAATGAAATGTAATGAGAGTCTGCGATGTAACCAACTGACAAGGGAGAGGAAGGAGGAAGAGACAGTGAACAGCAATCAGTTTTGAGGAAAGGCTGTGATGAGATTGCTCAACTCTAATGCACACAGAGCATACACAATTCCATAAACATGAAGATGGGAAGCAGCCGAAAAACCCTCTGCCCTTTTATGTTTCAGGGACAACTACACTCCTAATACTTATGGTACTGCTGCAAATAGGTTTGCAATGCTGACAGTTGATGGTTTTCATTTAAAACAAAATAAAGAGAAACCTATTTTATAAAATCCAAAGTAAACTATCTGCTTTCATTGCTTGCTTTAATACTTCAGCCCATTTCCATATTCTCCTTTTCCCATCCCTACCTTCTATACATACATACTTACAGTTTTCATTTTGAAGGCTGCCAACAGAGAAGGCATTCAATGTCTACAGAAATCTTGCAGAGATAGGCTCTCCAGAGATGTGTACTCAAGATGCTTATGTCTGATAGCAGGTGAGTCAACAACTTTCTAAATTCCTACCTCCTTGCTTAAATTTCTACTCTGTCTGTTAGACTTAAGAATCTCCAAGTCTCTGACCAAATTAGCTAAAAAGAAAAAAAAAAAGCTCAAGAGAGGGCATCATGAAATTCTGTATTAATTATGACTTTCTAGCCCAGAACATATTTCAGACCCTACTGAGTCAATGAGGTATTTCTCATAAAGCTAGAAACAAAGGCCACCCAACTCTTCTTGGATTATTTCTAGCTCATGATCATTAATACAGACTCCCATTATGCTAGCCCAAGGGTGGCATATGGCTTTCTAGGGATAGGACAGACGGGGGGAAATAACAGTCACGCATGCCTACATCCCATCTCATAGCTGTGCATGCATATGGGGACAGAACTTTCTCTTGCCAGATTCCTAAATACCAAATATATTAGCTTCCGAGTCAAACACAGTACTTCAAACACAACCACTGTTCTGTACAAAATCCAGATGACATGTATAATCAACCCATGTGCCCCCAAGCAGTAAAAATTATGAAACCCTGTGAGTTCAGGAGGAATTCCCTTCCCACATTTGCTCCCAGACACTACCTGCAATTTTTACCTGCTTGTGAACAAAACAGGTATTTATAGGCACCAGCCAATGGATACAGGTTGGCATAGTACAGTAAATACAAATTTCCTGCCACAAGATTAGAAATCTAATGTTTTTATTTTAAAAAATATCATATCTCCAATACTATAAAGTTTAAGAGAGATGCATTTGATTTTGGGGCTGCTTTTTAATGCAGGTGAAGACTGTCTTAATTACACACTTGAGAAAGAAAATCCTTGCAAGCCTTCAGCCACGGTTATGCATCCTCTGTCTGTCTCAATGAACTCTTCTGCAGGTGGAAAGTCAGGTGCACTTTTAAACATCACAGTTTGTTTTTATCCCCTTTGACAACCCTGTAAAATTTCCTTTTCTCCCTGCTCTGTCATCCCATGCATACACCACACTTCACACAGCCTTGCAGGGTTCTGGGGGCAGAATCCAAGCTACCAGTTTGCCAGGATCCATGTAGGAAAGACATAGAATAATCAACATTTAGTACACATCAAGTGAATTCCAAAGCCTTTCTGAAAGGACCACAAAAAGCACAGGGGATTTAAGTTAAAATTAATGCTCTGGAATAGTACACATACACAGTCATGCTTGCAGTAAGGTGTTACCTATGGAGTAACATGTGGAACAACTAATCAGAGACCGCCCAGGCAACTGAAGACATAGAAGTGAGAAACTTCACCACAATCTCCCTCATTTCTATGATCACTGAAGAGACACAGGCAGTCAGCACTAAATTTC
>NW_008692040.1:95715-112341 GCF_000695815.1 Acanthisitta chloris
TGCCTGCAGCATTCCCTGTGTCCTAGGCCACAGTCAGTGTTATGAAAAGGCTGCCAATTAAGTTGTGGTTTGAGCTACAGACAAAATGCCCACTAGAGACTCTGATTCTTGCCTCCAAAGCACTTGCAACCCACTATGTGTTTTAGGATGAGAATACACTGGCTCCTAAATACATACACTCTCAGCTCCTCTCAAGGCTGTGATCAGAGAAAATGCTGCAAGGTTGCATCTTTTAATGAAGTCTATCATAGTGAAACCATCTGCAAAAAGAAGACTGTGGATTCAGCAACCACAAGTATTTCAGGCCATTGTACGACCACTCTCCGCATTTTAACATCGCAATCTCCAGGGCATGATTGCATCAAGGCGACTGCAAATCAGATTTGAAATTTGGATTTCCATTTGATAGAACAATTTGCAAAGAGCAGTTTTCACATTGTGGAAGCGCTTAACATTTGTAAGAGCTGTAAGAATTCACAGCTGATTCAATGACCATTTACTGGGCAATGCAACACAGTCTTGCTCAAGGCAGATGGCTTGGAAAAATCAGGGGTGTGGGGAGAACATTCTTTCTGTGAAGAAGCAGTGCCTGGCAGTCTATCAATGAGGATCCCAGACAAGGTTTGCTGCTGTTGAGAAGAAGAGAGCACAGACTGGGTGCAGCAGGAAGAGTTAAGCAGTTTGAAGAACCTTCCTGAGGAAAAGAAAACATTTTGCTCTCAGTGAAGCTCCTGAAGCTCAATAATGATGTCATATGCTAAGGAACCAGAGAAGTATTTACTCCTGGACCTTTTAATCAAAAGCAAGAAGCTTGAAATTTAGCTTTAAAATAGTGTATGCTCTAAATATAGCAGCCAGATGACCTGAGAGCACCAAGATTCATGCTTCATGAGTTTGCAAACTGAAAGAGTCAATCCAGCTCAGAGTATCATAGAACCCTAAAGACAGATTGCTATATTTATTGTAGCAGATACTATTTACAAATGTATCTCCACTCTGTTTGCTCTGTAATTATAGTTGGGGCACATACAATCACTTACTTTCTGTAGACTCCTTTTGTATGCTAGACCTCCAGAGTCAATGAAAGTAATTTTGAGAACCTGCTGATTGATTTATTGATCAAGTAAGTTGACCAGTGCAATAGACTGGAAATAAACAGACATGCAAGTGACCTGATAAATATTCCTGGAGACTAGTTACTATGGGCACTGAAAGTCAGTGGAGAAGAAACCCTCAAAGGCAGGTTCAAGCTTTTTCTAGCATCTATATCAACAGCTGGGCCTAATGCTTCATTCTTTATGCCAGGCCTGGTTGGTCAAGTGTGCTCCCCAACCAAATGTTTGAGGTATCTCTGTACAATCCAGTGTCAGCAATCAAATTCAGCAGAAGAAATTGGCAGAAGCTCAGCTCCTATTACCAGAAACAATGTGAGAAGAAAAGGGGACTGAGGGGCATTATTTATTGTTTGAGTCAGGAAACAGATACTTCTATCTGACCAAGAGCATGGGACAGAAGAAACCCAGGCAGATGATCATCATCCACAGACAGCTTCCAGTGCTTGGGGCTGTTTTCTGGTGATTCTGAGGTGAGACTTCACCAAAGCTTTCACAGAGCTCCAACCACAAGAGGCAGATTATGTCCCTGGCCAGCACTGAAAACACCATAAACCTCATCTATCAAGTATTC
Organism: Acanthisitta chloris; assembly: GCF_000695815.1. NCBI lineage: Eukaryota > Metazoa > Chordata > Aves > Passeriformes > Acanthisittidae > Acanthisitta > Acanthisitta chloris. The sequence goes on from NW_008692040.1 coordinate 97,402, forward strand.
ACCGAGATGGCTTTTTTTTTCTCCCTGTGGATTTAATTGCGATTTAATGAGGTTTTCAATGCAACATGTTGGCAGCTTATCATAAAACTAAGCTGAACATACTTGTACTCCTTTTACACTGTCCATTTGGTTGTGTGAAGAACTGTCATACACCTCAAGCAAGAGGCAAATTAGGCTTCAACTCTGTTGCACAGGAGTGGTTTCCTAAGAGGCAGAGGAAAGGTACACTAACAAAGCAGGGGGCAAAGGAAAAGCTTGCATTACTTCTATTACTTGCGCAATATTTTAGGTAACATCTTAACCCTGTCATTTTGGGGAGTTTACATTTATCCCCAAGACAAAGGAATTCAGTGTCCATGGATGTCAACAGCTTCTTTCAAAAGCATAAAATTATAGCATGAAAAATGTACATTCAGGTTCAGACAAAATAAATTAGCCAGATCAAATTCACAATCTCTCATAACCTCTCAACATTTCTGAAAATAAATGCCATACTTATCAAAACTGGCTTCAAAATAAAAACCTTTAGATGCTTATTTATTTCATAATATTATCCTTCCTGCCTGTCATTATATATTACATACATATAAAATCAAAAGAAAATTCCACTCAGAGAAGCCAAACACTCCAGTGCTCCCTTTTCCACTGAATACTGGTCATACAACCCACAGAGAACTTAAAACATTTTAAGGATCAAGCTCTCGTTCTCATTAGTACCACCATCACGTTGTTCTGAACTGTGGACATATAACCTTTTGCACCTTTTCACTCTATTGAATCAATCTCCCCTGGCAACTTCTGGTGTGGCACTCTGCTCCCCCTGCCTCCGGCTCTTCTTCCCTCACTAATTCTGTGCTCAGAACTGTGAAGCACAAAATTAGACGTTTCAAATTAAGCAAGGAGAGAGAATGAGAGAACCTTATTAAATCAACATTAGCATCAGAGTGTCTTTAAAAGAGAAACTCAATTGCAAAATATTACTTGTCTCTGTAAAGCTCTTTACATTGACAGAAATGAGACAGGCAGCAGCTGAAGTCATCTTCCTCTGTCCCCACCTTCCTCCTCACACTGGTCACAGTGCTTGAGCTGTAAGCACAGGATCCTTCTCAGACCACAGCCCCCGAGCAAGCAGAGCCTACCTTGAACTCACAAGCACTGGAACTGCCAAGTAAAGAGGAGGAGGTCTTTTAGGGCCAAGAAACACACACATACCAAACAGGATACTAACACACAAAAGCTGACACCTTTTCCTCTCAAGCTTTCCACAACACTGATTGTTCTCTGAAGTGACATTACAAGTTACAGTCAATTCTTTATTTCTAACAACAAGGCAAAGAGCCATTGTAAGTTTTAGTTTCTATTCTTAGTCCCCAAAAATCAAAATTACTGACATGACGGTAATGATTAGCATGTTCTGTTCCAAAGCACCTTAACTTTCTGAATGTGAAGCTCCAGTTGCTGACCCGATAATCCTTAAACTCCTTGTCAAGATACATCACTGGAGTATCACACCATTCCCCCTTGCTGGATAATTAGACATGTTGTTAAAGACAGAAAACACCGCAGAGCCTGTACTTTCTTTAAACATGACTTTCCCTTGGCATTTCTTCAATAAGAGCTGATATTGGCACCTTGTGCCAACAGAAAGAGCACAGACACCTTACCCCATTGTGCAGCAGGCTATGGACTTGTCTGTCAGGTGCCACCTAAACCAGGGAGTGTCTCAGCAGGATCTTGTAGGGAAGGTTTGCAACACAGTCCTACACAAACAAACCCTACTAAAACAATTTAAGCATACAAAAAATGTGCATTTCAAAACTGCTTCAGTTAATTGAAATGAGTATCCATTTAGCTAGAGAATATTATCCTAAGGGCAAGCAGCATGAAACTAAAGCTCAATTCATGATGACAAAACCAAGCTTTCAAAGCATTTTGGGGGAAAACAGACACTACCCAAACAGAAATGGAGGCTGAAGATTTTGTTCGCTCTAGTCCTACCACGCAATGGAAACTTCTGTATCAGCCAGAGACCACTGACCACTCTGCATTTTGCAGACAGGTTGCTAAGTGCAGACTCTCGGTACCGATGGGAAGCCAGGGGTGCTGGCAGTTCCAGTACCTCTTCAGAGCTGTCATAAAAGTGACCTCTTCCTCATGTGACAACTATGTTTAAATGCCATTAAATAAGCACTGGACAAAGTACTTCCTACACCAGAGTAAAGACAAAGCACAGCAGGGAAACAGAAAGAAGGAGGAGGAAGATAAAAATAACACCCACAAGAACTAGTGACCAAAAGCTAACTTGGTTGTTACAGCGCTGTCTATTCAACACCCTTGTTTCATAAAATGAAATGCTTCATTTTCACCTCAAAGGGCAACAGCAGCAATACAAGACGCTTGGAGCCTTCCAAAATGAAAGGGTCAGATGAAAACAAGCAATTTACCATTCAATTATAAAAGCTGAAAAATGGGGAAAACAGAAAAGCCAGAGTGAAGCACTGAACCTGCTGTCCTAGGGCTGCCCTCAATGCCTACCCAGGTTGGTAAGAAGTCTTTACCACAATATACTTAACTGCCTGCTAGATGCCTTTCTTCCAGGAAAGGACCACACTAAGCAAAAACTGAAAACACTTTTTTCTATCCCTGTTACATCTAATTTTCTTCTAGCCTTTCCCTGGCAGTCTGACACAGAACTACAGTGGCCTTCCGTTGCCTGCAAGTCCCAGCCCTTGCTTTTGCAGGGGTTATCACACAGCGCCTTTAATTCAGTAGGACAGTAACTATAGTAATCAACTAAAGGAATTAGCTCACATTCCCATGCTCAACACTTTCAGCCCTTTAATGCCTCCATTCTGAAAAAGTTTCAGGACACAGTCAACTTGTATGAAACACACAAAATGTCGAACTAAAAGAAGAACAAACAGGGGAGACAATTCCTGTGCAACTTCCACTGCCTAATTCTGTTTCTTACAAATCGTAAGTCATTTGATAACTCAGCATAGACTAACCCCAGAAGAAAACAATGAAATGTAGGTATTTAAAGTCACTTATAACTGAAAAGTCAGAAAAACTTTAAAAGAAAGACAATTTTTAAAAAACACAAAAAGCATAAAGAATTGAACCACCAGAGGGTTATGAGGGGTTTTACTTTTGTTTTCTAAAAACATACCACACTATTTACCTTCAAAGATCTCAGTGAATATCAACACATCATGACAACACTTTTTGAGATAACTACTATTCCAAGAAAACTAATGCACAAGCAAGATGCAATAATTTGTCCTGATTCACACAGAAAATAATAGACAGGATCAGGACTGATAAGAGAGACCCAAACCACAGATGAAACCAAGATTTTCATCATCCATGTATTTGAGTAGATTACTGAAAGGAAAATAGTCATGGTGGACTGATGCTTGCCTGTTAATATCCTTCCAAAAGGGCACAATCAGAACATTATCTCAAAAGATCTAAGTATAATGGAATGAATGGCTGCACACATTTGAGATGAAGGGAAAGACAGCAAAAAGCCTATTTCATTCTGAAGTCTCTAAGGGACTCAGGAAGCAGCAGTGAATGGTGGAAAGCCATCCACCAAATCCAGGTAACTTATATTGCCTGCAGTGATTAACTCACTCTAGGTGTCAGCCTGCCACCTACTACCGTCAGTGTGGAAAATCCACCATAAGCCCTGAGAGGATTCTGAAGAAGGGAACAGAAACACTGGAAAAGAAGATCATTCTGAAGTCTCTAAGGGACTCAGGAAGCAGCAGTGAATGGTGGAAAGCCATCCACCAAATCCAGGTAACTTATATTGCCTGCAGTGATTAACTCACTCTAGGTGTCAGCCTGCCACCTACTACCGTCAGTGTGGAAAATCCACCATAAGCCCTGAGAGGATTCTGAAGAAGGGAACAGAAACACTGGAAAAGAAGAAGTAAGACAGACAAAACAAAGCAGAGAGTCACAGCAGCCTTTCCTTTCAGTAATGACTACTGGCTGCAGCACTTATCCCACTTCTGAGACATCAGTAAAATGGACCCGTCTCATCAGTGCTCACTTCTTCAAGCAGCAAATCCGGAATTAATATTCACAGGTTCTGTGACTGACATAATTGCAATTTAAAAAGGGCAATTAATCATCAGCCACACTGGTGGCTGACTTGCCAGACTGGGATCTTTCTCTCCACACCTGCCAATAAACTCACAGGAGGCAAAAGCATCACATGTGCACAGAGCCAGGACGTGCCATTCTCCCTCCTACCCCCAGGCCCAGGCATCACAGGACATGCTATGGGGTTTGTTATTATTTTTTTCTCCCCATGTGCTCCATTGAGATCATTCACCCATCCCTTCCCTCAGCAGCTCCCCTATGATGCCCAACCAATCTCATCTGCCACGCAGATAAGGAATACTCTCTCCATGTGGTGTCTCACTCATGTCAGCCAAGAGAACTGAGGCAATGGAGCTCCATCACCTTCATTATCAAGTTCTCCATGTCTCCTGATTTTCCTTTGTACCTTTCCATGAACTAATATTTTTAAGAATGACATCTCATCCCATTCTTACTTAGAACGAGAATTACAAAGGTGAGAGTACAGCTCCAGAGAATCAGCTAACAGAGGTTCATGTAAATATCTAACCTGGCAAGTGAGTTTTAAAAAAATGAGCCAAAAAAGCCACTAAATCAGTGTTTACCTCTGTGATCCTACGAGAAGGTTTTTGGGCATGTTGTAAACAAAACCAAAAACCCAAGCAACTGTTCTGGGTATCAGATCTGCCACTTTAAGTTTTTTCTATGTGACCATCCATTGTCAGATGCGAAATGTATCTCAACAAATAGCATTTAGAGCAGAGACATTTGGAAATTTGTCAGTGGTGTTCAAGTTCCCAGAAAGAAAGGTCCAACACTTAATTACTGTGGGGTGAGTATATAACCTCTTGTAGGATGCACAGTTCTTCCTGAGAGGAAGAAAGCCATCAAACTGACCACCACATTATGTCACTCTACTTATCTGGAAAGTACATAAACCACAGTGGTGATAAATATCATAGAAAACAAGTATGAGATTGATGGTAAGATTTAGAGCTTAACAAGCTGTGAGGTCTTCAAGTGACATACTTAAGACTATGTCCTTCGGCCAAAGAAAATGTACTATGTACTTCTAGGCCAAAGGAATCTTGCTCAAACAGGTGCCACTGCTGCCAGCCAAGTGCAGCAGGGACTGAGGATGCATGTTGCAACACAAACTGTATAGTCCTGCCTTCCCCATTCCTGCCAGTCAGCAACCCAAAATTGCCTTTCAGAACAATACAGGAAAAGAATTCAATGCTTTTGTATGTGAGAATGTGTAATTTCAATCCTAAGAATTCAGTCAGGACAGAAGCTGCAGCACAATTACACATTGCATGTCTTGGTCAGAGTTTCAAACAAAGTAGTTGGGGAAACATCTCCGCCAGCAGGTAACACCAATAAATGGCCTCATTTCCATCTATTATAAGATAATACACAGGTTTTGCTTCCTCATACTGTCCTCATTTCTACCAGGTCCCACTCAAGATTTGCTCTCTTTTTGACACATGCTCCAGGTGTTCTTCATCCACAAACCTCAGTGCAACATTGCAAGCTAAATGTGGTGTCTACAACTCACTTCTCTCAGCTTTGTGAAACTAGAGAAGTGCAATTATGACCTTGCTCCAGCTTCTTCCTCCTTCATTTTGCAAGGTTTTAGAAATCTCTTATAGAACATTTTATTCCTAAACAGACCTCTACCTTCTAACAATACAAGTATCATGTTGCCCACATGCCCTGTGTTCAGGTAGGGCTGACCTTGTCCTTCAACAAAATCACTCCTTAACAAACAAGTGTGTGGTGTTAAGAAATAGCAGATATTTCACTCGAGTATGTATCTTCTCCCAGTTCAGGAGTAAATACCCTGAATTTGTTGTATTTCCTCATAGTGACTGGCTGGATCAATGATTTTTACTGGGCTCTTCTACACTCAGAGAGGAGTCAGAAAAACAGAGTTAGTAACAAAGTGGGGCAGGGGGTCAAGAGGGGAAAAAAAAAATAAATACAAAGAATCTTCCTCAAACACAAACAAGGCTGCTGGGCTGCTGCTTCATTTCTTACATTTCTTCAAAAGAAAAACAAATACTTATGCTTCCAAATTTTCCTAACACCTGTAAGCTTAATGCCTCCAATCAGCACTTGCTCACATCTTTACCTTCAAGTCCATATTATGAAGTTTTGATAAGCTTTTTCCTTCCCAACATCTCTCACTCCACATGGATAAAACCCACTAATAGCAGACGGAGACCAAAATCCTTGCCTCTTCTATTGCCTACGTTTAGCAATCAGCAACTGAGTATTGTGAGACCCAAAGCACTGCCGTGTATTACGCACTTATCTCTGCAAAACCACCCTGCACAAGTGACAACTTCCAGGCAGGGGGGAGGGGGAGTTGTGCAGCTTTGCGATAATTAAAGCATAGACAAGTGTCACTGCTGTAGATAATTATGCATTAGCAGTGAATTTACTTAATGGAATGAAATAAACTAAGCCAAATGCTTTGTTTAAAAGGGAATTTAGGATCTGCAAAAGGTGCCCAACTGACGGCCCAGGAGAGCGAGAATGACAGTCCTCTGCCATTCTCAAAAACCACAACAGCCTGGCAGGTCTCCACCTCTACCCAGCTAAGAGGGGAGCAGAAACCAGGCAGTCACCAAGTAGAGAAGAACAACTGACTGGGATAATTTCCTAAATAAAGATACCAGCTCTGACGAAATGGATTAGTTCAACCCACAGGTCTCCTTTAGCCCACCCCATGAGCATCCATCAGAAAAAAAAAATAAATCACTGTCAGCACAGACAAGACTCCAATCAACAACAGAAACAACAGGATAAGTAGGTACATGGCCCACAACGAAACCACCTCCTCCCAAAGCCCATGAGGTCATTTCCTCACCAATTGCACACCTACACACATTCCCACCTTTGCTCTTGTCTAGATGGCTTCAACAGCATCCTCCTGCTTGTTAAAACAAGGACTCTCAAGGTCAGCCAGAATTTATAAGGCAGCCATTTCATCTTTTGTGCTTCTCTGGCTACATTCCTTCCTAAAAGATGCTGAACATTGGAGATTCTGCTGGGTCTGAAAGCCCTGCCAACACCAGGGCCAATTAGGAGTTTCAGGATGATGCATATTAAAGTTATTATGGGAGGCAGTTATGCAGCCAGAATAAATCTTAACTGAACCTTTAAGTGGTTTTTAGAACTCTTGTTTCTCCTTCTTGAAAACAGATGAAAAGATACAAATCTCCTCCCTAAAAATCTGCAGGAATTCCAGTCAACCACCAACTTGTCTCTCAAGGGAAGATTCTGCCCTCTAAGCAGTAATTCATTTTGTCCAAGGCCAGCTAGATCATCTTTATGTTTTAACTCCAAGTTATTCAAATCAGTCAGGAACTTATACTATCACTGAAGACTGACCTGATACAAAAGCACTGCACATATATTTCAAACTTCTGCTGAAACTTCGGGGGTTTTTTCAGTACAGGCCTTCTTAGCCTGCGTGATCTAATTGCAGATAGTTAAGGCCAAAGAGACAGATTTTACAGTCAGTTTTTACAGAGCAGGTTTTGTAGGGAGTATCTAATTAGAAGGCAAGGGTGTAGGTCAAATCAGTGAATCCTAAAGAGGATCTGAGGAACAGAGGCAGTGACCTCTGCTTTGATAGCAAGCATGAGATGTCATTAGGACAGCATCTGCCACTCTCCTCCCACCATTTCCAAACCCAAACTTGCTCTCAGCAACAGCTATCTACACCTCCAAGAGGTACTACTAGAGACCAAGTGAAGAGCTAAAGACCAAAGAGAAATCTTAATGCAGGTTTCCACACAAATTATGTGTTATGTTCTCAGCCTCCTGTCTTCACAACAAGCCTATCCTCCCCTGTGCAGCCAGAACACACAGCAACATCACAGGGCACTAGATCTGTGCATTAAGCATGAATGCAAGCCCTAGGAAGCATGGTCAGAAAATCAAAGAGAGAAGTAGGCTGATTCAACATACATCTCCAGTTTGTAAGTTTTGTCAGTACACGGCAGCCTCACAACTCCAAATGATGACATGACAAGGGACAATGCTTTTAAACTGAAAGAGGGAAGGTTTAGATTAAATGTGAGGGGAAAAAATCATGACTCAGGGTGGTGAAGCACTGAAACAGGCTGTCCAGAGAAGCTGTGGAAGCCCCATCCCTGGAAGTGTTCTAGACCAACTTGAATAGGGCCCTGAGCAACCTGATCTAGTTGAAGATGTCTCTGTTCATTGCAGGGAAGTTGGACTAGATCAGTTTTAAATATACTTCCCAACCCCAACTATTCTACAAATAATCTCTATAGAAACCAATGAAATTCCAAAACTTAAGATAAACTCATCCTGAAAAATATTATGGTAACTCCTGGAGAACCTAGAGTCTGAAAGAAAACAAATAAGCAAAAACTTTGAGACATTTCATTGGTATGCAAGCAATCCGAGGGCTCAGCAGTTCCTGGTCCACCGCTGGAAAGGAGCCGTCATGGGTGTCCCTTCAGTGCCACCTTCAGGAAACACTCACTGCTGCTTTCCGAGTGCTCTCGACACCGCAGGAAAAAAGCATGAACTCAGCGAAGGCACCATCACTGGCAACCAAGATGCACATTAAAACTCCTTAGTTCCAAAATAAGAGTATTAAAACGAGAATCACATCCCCAAGAATTGCAAAGCAGAGCACAGAGTCTGCGAGATCAATACATGCAGCAGCCACCAGGCTGAGCAGTGGTTTTGACCCCAAATAAGGTACATAATTCATCTTCCAGATTCTGAATTTAATGGGGTATTAACGAGGATATGCAGTTCATGGATTGTTTATTAGACTCCATTTGCATCACGACACTTTAAAGGCTCACTTGAAAAGTCAACAATTTCCCTCCATCAAAAATAATTTAAAATATAAGCCATCAAAACTGCTTTGCTAATGAACGCAGAAAGTTTCATAGGAATTCTGAGTCAGTAATGAAGTGAAAAAAATAATGCACGGGTCAAAAAAGACATTCTAATACCATTTATTTATTTACACACACACCCGCACAAGATGTACTTTAAGCCTCTGGACAGTATATTGACCTACCAGTAGATGACATGAATTATCAAGGAAGAAACTTAGCTCCAAATCAGTCTGCATCATAGTTCTTAAAATAGGCAGATGACTTGCTGAACTGCACAGCAAAGCTAACCAAGCTCAACAGCAGCATCTGCTGGGCACAACCAACTATGGGAAATTAGTCTAATTATATGGAAGTTTATTACTTCTTCTTATAAAGATGTGACTTTTTACCACAGTTTCACAATGCCCAGTAAGACACACTTCTTGTGCAGAAAGCAGACGTAACTTCTAAACAGGTGTGCAAACAACAAGGCAAAATTTTGCCTGTGCTTGTATGCACACAGTCAGAAAAATCTATCCTCTACTGTGACCTACACACCACAATACTCCACAGCAAAACACTGGAATTAAGGGGGATTAAAATTCATGTTTGTGAAACTAAGCTGGAGGAAATCTCTTCTGTCTAGCTGCTTCAATCCCATCTGAAGAATACCCATGGTACCCCTTGAGCTACTTTCTTTCCTAAGGGAGCTGCCTGCATTTGCAAGGCCTGAGGCAGAGAAGTATTTATCAACCACATTAGTCCCATCTACACAGAGGAGAATGGCAGCTAAGACCATTAGAGTTCCTCTCCCTCCAGGTGCCTTACCACATTCCTTATTAACCTCAGAAAATAAGCCTGCTATGGCAGGATGACATTATTGGAGCAGGAGCACAGCTAATGGTTCCCACTTAATCTGGGCACAAACTGATACTCCATCTAAACTCATTACAATGAAAACTCTTACTTTTACTCCAGATGCATAAAATTTTATAAACTACTTCCAAATTATTCTAAAGAAAAGAAAATACAAGTGGTTGGCAACAGCTTCAAGACTGCATTTAGACATTTACCACGATTTGGAACAAGGGCAAAGTGACCTGAGTGGTGACTTCTGAACCACCATCAGATGGGAAAGGGTATTGATACATCCCATTTCTGTTACCAGCAAAGGAACAGTGTCACATTCTTACTTGACCAGAGAGCCACCTCTTTCTGCAGATCTCTGTTTAACAGGAAATCACAAGCAAGCAAGTCATTAACAGAACTCTATGATAACCTTTAGTAGTACAAAGCTTAGAAAAATTACACTGCAAAATGCTGAGTCTTGAACAGGAAACAGCACACTGGCTGGGGGGACAACATCTTAAATTATAGACAACTATAGCCTGGGCTGACACTCATTATCTTTAAAATTGCAGTTGGCTCTGCAGTTTAAAACTCTCATGCTTTTTCAAGTTTTGTACTTGAAACAAAATTCTTTTCCCCTGAAAAATTAGAAAAAAGGGTTTAAGAAACATGCAAGTTTATTTTCAGCTGACATAAGCTTTTGTTGTTGCTTTGGGGGAGCTTTTCTGGGTTTGTTTTTTTTTTCAGGATGCTGCTTTGGTTTGTTGACCTGGTTTGGATTTTCTTAAAACACATCTTTATTCCCAATCCCCCTCTTTCCACATTTAGCTGTTAAATTAGGAAAGCATATCATAGGAAAATACAAAAATGACTGATTGCTCAGGTCCTCAGCTGGGAAGAGAAAAGCTTTTGTAAGGAACCTTTTGTGTATTGGAAGTTGGGAAGCCAGGGGGGGAGTCAGAGTTTCAGCTTGACAGTGCCAATTACAGCTACAGCAACATGAACCAAGGAACAAATCCATTCTGCTCAGAGGATGGAGAGAAGGCAAAAGAAGAGACATGAACCTGTGTTTGGAAAAAGAAAGGGGCTTGAAATCATCTGCCAGTGAACCACTTTCTCCACAGCAAAAGCATTAGGCTGAAGATGCAGTGAATGTACATGGTAAGCTCAGTCCTAATTGGAAGAGCACTGGTTATTTAACAAATGTATCCTTAGTCTAATGTTCTATTCAAGTAGGTATTAAACTATGGAGCTTTTTTCTTTTGGACAGTAATTATACATAGCCCTGCTCTATCTGTCTGTTTGATCAATTTTTACTCTTGACTCCTACTGCATCATCCTTCAAGTTTGCCCATTATCACAAAGTCTTCAAGGCTAAAAAGGCTCTAAACCCCTAATGTAACACACAGACGGGAAACAGAAATCCAGCTAAGTCTAATTCCTCCCCTCCCTCATAAGCTTGTAGGTGTTCTATTTTCATTGTCTAAAAATCAAAGTCATCAGCTCATTTCCTTTCCCTTAGTACAGTCCCTTTTAAGAAGCTACTTTCCATCATGTTTTACTCAGCATTCATAAATAATATAGATAATTGCAGATGGTAATAACAAACAAGCAGAGAAAGTATACAGATATAGTACAAAGGAAACAATAAAAATTCTGATGTGCTACGAAAGCAGAAGGAATTCCTGGCAAATAGTCACAGCTGCATCCTGGTCATTTTTTTAGTTGATGTAAGGCAATCACAGAGCCAAAAATAACATAGGGACAGACTTTAGACAAAGCTAAACAAGGCTGCTGGCAGCTCAGTTCCCTCTGCAGCACACATTTCCTACCTCCCTCCCATGTGCGATACACAGCTATTTCTTCCCTAAAAAATTGCATTAGGAAGGATGCTGAATACTGGCCATAGAAAGATAGGTCTAAAACTGCTGAAACTCCAAAACAGATAAGCAGCATGCAATTAGGAGGATATTATGCTGACTATAATAAGAAACTCTAAGAGAGTCCACCCAGCTGCCCAAGAGTTAACATTATGCATTTCTCATCAAAACCTCTTCCAAGGGGTTAAGCACACAATAGACTGTCTAAAGCACAGCTAGAAAGGCTGCTTGAAATTCCACACATGTGCCTCAGCAATGTATTTCTATTAATGTCCAGTGTGTGTCAGCGTGAAGATAAGGTACCAACATCATGTCCAACCAGCCAGCTAGAGAATGGGACGCCGTGTAAAACATTGTCTGATGCTTAGAATCCCGGAGAACAGCGCTGTTTGCAATCTCACCCATGGCACACGTGCCTGATAACACCACCAACAAGGAGAGGCAGCAGGAGCAAACTGTCCTGCACCTTTGGGAAAGCAAAAACATGGAGAGAGACAGAGGGAAGCAAGCAAGAATTAAAATAAACTTCATCAGCAAATAAAAGCAGCTTTGAAGATGCCCAACTGTAGCAGAGGGTATAAACAAACTGGAAAAAGCCTCAGAAATGTACTCGCTGTATCTGCTCACTTTAAGGTGAGAAATAAAGAACGTAAGTTCTTATTTTGATTACTCCCACCACACCATGTAGACTCAGCTTCATCTACTAGTACAATGCAACAAAGCTATTTGTATTAGGAGACTTATGGAAGACATGGCATTAGAGGAAATGTGATCTTGACCAGGACACACCTGCTCAGTTGGGGCTGGTTCTTGTGGCTAGAGAACCCCATGTGTTACCATGAGCAGCTGCTGTATGGGAACCCACTGGAAGACCCATGCTGGTCTGCACTGTGCACTGACTGGTTATCACACAGGTAACATTGTAGACCATCAGGAAACTTCCCATTAGCTGAATATTTTGCTAATATAATCTGCAACTTGCCTACCTTTAAGAAAGGTAAACTGTATGTGGATGAAGGGGTGGAACGAAGTGATTCTGACTGGGTGACCACTGTGTGTGGAGGAGATGATCCACAGAACAGGTAAGACAGCATGGCCTTTGGGCCTGTCTTGTGCTGCACAGGCTCCCTGGCACCATCACAGAGGAGCCTGGGGGCACCTGCCTGTCAGTACTGGCCCATGTGGGACCTTGCCTTTATCTAAAAGGGAAGCAAGATGTTCTCATGTCAATATCCTTTATGAACAGTTGTTTTCTTCTAAGAATAGAATTGCTCAAATGATAAAAAAGGAGGAACCTCTCCACCTGCACAGCATGCCATTGGAAAATCCAGCCAGGATCTGTCCAATGCTGCATGAATGCAAGGTTCACAGTATCTGAAGGGATGTAGTATTCACTTGCTACCTATAGGTCTCTTTCTATTCTGTCTTATTAAAACAGCTATTTTATTAACCCACTTGTCAGCCTTTCTTGTTGAGGCACAAGGAGTGCCCTGTACCCTTTCTCTCTCACACTGCCACCTGGTGCAGACCACTGTGCCTACCTCAGGTAGCTTCTTTACCACCCTTTGGTCATCAGCAAGAATCCCATCAAAACACACATGTTAAAGTTCCAAGAAAAGGTGGCAAAAGCACCAAAGCCAGTTTTCATGGCATTTAGGGAATGAGACAGAAATGACAACCAGTGGCAGGTCACCTACAGTTGACAGCCCAAGAGCAATCAAAGTGTTTCATTCAGAGCAAATTTATTTCCTAGCTATTATATTATCCCTTTAAATTCATAATCTTGCTCACTTTTTAAATAACTCTTTGTAGTCAGAAACATCAAGAAAATTTTCAGTGATCGAGGCTCATTGATTCAAGATTCAAACACTGTTGGCTTTTAGATAGAATACAATGAATACTGGAAAGCTATCACCAAATACTAAGTTAGATATATGGAATATCCCAAATACTGAAAACACAGACAAGTAAAACTGTAATCCAAAACTAAAATTTAACCAAGCTAGTGGGAACTACATTCTTCCACTACTCTCAGCCTTTATACCTATGACAATCTCATACCACAAACCATACCACATTTGACTAGTACTGGCTCGTAGGAAAGGAAAGCCTAACAAAACACCCTGAGGCATTACCAAACCTTTTATACCCCCCACCAAAATATCTGCAGATTAGAGCAGAATTCGACTACTCCACAGCAGTCTGGCAGTAGGATAAAAAGATGCAGCACTAGCTTTGCTGGGTCATTCATGGGAAAATAACACATTATTCTCTTATTTCTTTATCAATTGAATACTTTGTAGTTATAGATAGCAAGAAGGAAGGACAATCTTATTTTTGACTTCTTAAATGATGAAATGGCTTTACAGTAACCCTAACTCAGAACAAATGCATCTTGAGGAAGTTTCTGTGCAATATATGAACGTGTTAGACAAAAAAAAAGTGTGAAGAACTGAAGGCAAGACAGGGGAAGCAGGCAGCACCACAGACAACTTCAATTTGTTGCAGCTGTAGGATTTAAAAAAGAGGCCAAGCTTGTGATAAAGGCCCCTAGCCCAAGAGACTACAAAAATGAGAAGCTCAAACGACCATCAGCTGCTGAAATCTGCAAAACTCTCCAAACACAAATTAACCTTCAGTCAGGAGATAAAAGACTAGCTGCAGAAATTGGAGGTTGTTAAAAAATGCTATAAATGTCTGACAAATCATAGCAGCAGCAGCAGGAGAATACGCATTATGTACGCAGCATCTTACCCTTAGCCAGATAACACCTTTGCCTTTCCTCCAGAGAAGAGAAGGTTCTCTTTTGCTTTGGCTGTGTTTTCACTTTCTGCATTTATTGTAGTGCACATTCTCCAAAATTGCTTTAGTTAAATTTAGACCTCACTGATGCTCCAGAGACCAGAAGTTATTAGCTTGCTAGAGGTAGAAGACATGTAGATCCTCACCATGCCAAGACTAAATTTAATGCAAATCTTTCCAAAGTCCACCATTTAATACTCCAAGAGTATTTTCTATAGGGATCCCTTAAAATGTTTAATGGTTTCATAAAAAAAGTTAATTCTTTCACTGCAGAAATGTAACCACTTTTATAGCAGAGGGCAGCAGACAAAGAGATACCCAAGTGTGACAAAAGGAAGGATGTTCTGCCCAGAGACTACAGAATAAGAGACAACTAACATTCAAGTCTCCACACATTAATACATTTTCTTCAAGAGAGAGTCTAGAAAAGTATCTCAAGCTCA
>NW_008692040.1:112359-114930 GCF_000695815.1 Acanthisitta chloris
AGGACTGAAGCTATTTAAATCCCCCTGTCCATAGTTTACAACATTTTGTAATAAATCATTAAGGCTCAAAACTGAAAACACATCTTCCCATTTGTATTACATATTTAAAAGGCAGCTTTGTTCAATTAGTGAGAGCAATCAAAAACAACTGCATTGCACCTTCCAGCCAAAGATACTGCCACTGCTGCTGACCTGGTCAGAGCTGCACACCTGGTTCTGCAGGCACTAAGGGCAGGTCTGGGTGTTTGACACACAGCACATGAATGCTCTGCAAACCACAGGGAGCCACACACACCAGGAGGTGCCCTCCCCACCACTGGTGGCACCCACACAGTAGGTAGGAATTTATGTCTTAGTAACTAAATGCACCACTCATTTTCTAAAGAAAACAAAAATTCAGCTGAAAAACAAAGGTGTCTTTCCTTTACTAAACACATTTAGCAACACATTGTTGCTAATCACTGTAGTATCAACAAAAAACAAACTTGGGAGAAATATAACTGAAGAGGTTTTTCCTCTTTTTGCATCTAAAAAAAGTCTCCATACTTTGTGATTTAAACCAATGTTTTCTGCCTCATCAGCAAAAAGAAAAATCCAATCAAGAAATATTTACTGAAATTAAAGAGCCTGTAAACACTACACCCCAAGGTTTCCGTTAGCAATGTCTCCTCGCAGGACTAACCTATTTCACACACAGCAGCTCCAGAAAGAGAAGGGCTCAGTGTGCTGCATTTCAGCTGCAGAGCCAACAGGACCAAAGAAGCTGTCCCTGATGTGAACAGTTTCCAAGCCATAATGCAAAGCTCACAGAGACAATACCTTTCATTACATCAACTCAAATAAATAGGGAGGAAAAAAGTGACAAGTTTTGACAATAGAGGCCTGACCTCAAAATCAGCAGTGTCACTTCACTGACAGCCCCACGTTGTCACAGTTCCAACAAACACCAAGCTACTGCTGGGCCTCATCCGGTCACTCCAGCTTGTCACAATGACAGGAGATTATGCACAACAAAACCCCAGTTAATCTAGAGATGCTTACCTATGGTTAATCAGCCAGGATGAAGTTGATCCCCAGCTTATCACAAAGTAAATGAAAGCCTTAACAAACTAAATCATGTTCAGCACCGTTTCTAAAACCATCATCAGTACCAGCTCGGCTGCATCCACACACAGCACACACTGATCAACAATGGGCAATTAACAGCAAAAAAACACAAGACTGGCTTAAAGCTTCAACAATTACCAGAATCATAGAATTTAAGGGTTGGAATGGACCTTGCAGACCATCTAGTCCCGACCCCCTGTCATGGGCAGGGACACCTCCTCGCTAGATCAGGTTGCTCAAGGCTCATCCAGCCAGGCCTTGGACCCTGCCAGGGTCAGGGCAGCCACCATGTCCCTGGGCAACCTGTGCCAGTGTCCCACCACCCTTACAGTAAAAAAATTTTTATATAAAGGAAACCTTCCACGAATTGGCCAATTGGATCATTCCTCCACCCCTACAGGGTGAAAAGGAAAACATAACTCCACCCGGTCACTCCCCAACAAACACCAAAATTCTCATCCATTGCAGCAATCTATGAATGGGCTGTTTACACTCCTTTCAGCAGTTTTAAGCAATTTTACCTCCACATTCTTTGAAATTGAGAATAAAACATATCAGTTCAACCGCAAGCACCCAATACACACTAAACCAAAGGTGGAAGTATTCAAAGTATGCCACAGGCAAAGCCCAGGAGTTCAGAATCTCACATTCACAAGGCAACACCAATATCACAGCACACTGCCCTGATCAAAGGCATTCCGAGTTATGCATTCTTCCTTCTGCCCTTCTGTCCTGAACCAACAAGAGGAGATGAGAGGCTCTGAAAAAAAAATATATTTTATCTGGACAAGAAATACTCTGGAAGAATTCAATAGCCTATGACCAATTATAATCAATTACTGGAGAAACCAAAGACAAACCCCAAATCCTTGTGAGTATTTCCTCCTTTACCCACATTCTAGGCCGCGCTGGTCACAACAGTGCAATGCTGGAGTCACCAGAAAGCAAAGGTTGCCATCCAGCAAGCCCCTGAGCAGGGCTTGGCCAGGAACTCTGGGAATAGCAAGCCATCCATCATGGACAGCTGCAGAAACTTTCCCAGGAATTTAGGAATTCTGCGCACAGTCTGTTTTCACACAGCAACCAGTGCACGTCAGTCTGGTCTGAAACAGTTGGTCATGGTGCAGTTTGTCCTACTGTCACCCCATTTCTGAATTCACTCTTTCAAAGTGAGAAGGAAGACGACTTTTGGTCAATAACTCTGACAAAGCCATTATCCTCGGGGTATTAAATGGGGAGATAAGAACTTCAGGGCTTTGCACAAATCATATTAGTTCAATTCTCAAATCCGGGTAATGCTTCTTTTCAAAGTATTAATTTCATTTATTCTATTTGCTCTCCCTCTGTCCTGATAACACAAGTGCACATGGCCCCTAAATGAGATCCTCCTATTTTATAACTTATAATCCTCCCTTTCTAGAGTAGTAATGAGATGTCTTCGCTTAATCGCGTTTATTTCCTCCC
>NW_008692040.1:114970-124782 GCF_000695815.1 Acanthisitta chloris
TTCCACATTGATTTGTCTCAAAGGTTTCAGTGAAAATCATCAGGCAGGGAGTCACTGGCTCCAAGAGGCTCCTGATGCATATGCTGCACAGCCCTCAGAGATTACGAAAGCAGAAAGGAGAAAAAAAGAACAGCTTTGCTTGCAAAGTTTCCTTTGTGGGTAAGAGGGAGGAGAAAAAAAAAGAAATCTAAAAGAACTGAGAAGTTAAGAGAAGAGGTTTTGATTAATTGGAAACAAAAAAGGAAAGACTACTGCTACAGGGGAATAGTGAGACTGTTCACAACATAGTGAAGCAATTAAATAACTTGACTGACAACTTTGGAAGTTCCTCATCCTAGAAATAGGAAAGGATTTAGAGACAGCTGTATTAATTCTCAGGTATTTCAAATGAGACTTAAGGCATGCCACAAGCATTAGTTAAACACCCTAGGCCTTGCTCTGAAGTACTGTACATATAATCCTTGTTGTGTTTTAAGTACCCACAGCATTAAATTATTCAGAGAGTCCAGTCAGCACCATGATCCTGCAGTGCTGTGCAAACAAACAAAACATTTTATCTCCAATACAAATTGGGCAGAGTTCTTCTGCAGCAGCTTAGCAGACTACTTGCATTTGAGCCAGCCCCCAGGGTTAATCAAAAAGCCATATTCACTCAAAGAGGGAACTGAATGCTGCCCTGTTACTTAAAGAGCTGTTTTCCTTCTTAAACTAAAACTTTAAGGAGTTTTACTGAAAACCTAAGGTGTCTAGAAGTTAAGTACCTTGTTCAAAGTCATTAAAAGAAAGGTCAAGACAAAAATGTAGAACAGGACCCAGGTACTTAATTCTAAGTCCCTCTTGAAAACAGTGCACCACTTCAAGGAGAAAAAAAAAAAGACCAAATAAAATACCCAAACCACACAAAAAAGACCCCAACAGTAAGTTTTAATCTGCACCCTGCCCCATAAATGGTAAAGCAACTGGCCCCAGCAGCTGTCAGCAAGTTCCCTATCAAAGGTTAATTCTAGTCCACACTCTCTTCAGGAATGTGCACTGTATAATAAGACTGAAGTGCTTCATAGCAATACTGCCAATAATAAAAGTCAGTGAGGGAAAATCATAAAGAACTGATTAAATGACAAGCAATGTTCAGCACAATCAAAATGAAATCATTTCAAAATACAGCTATTGGGCTTGGATTTATGGTCTACAAGTGGGAAGGTTAAAGGAGAATGTTCCAGCAGTGCTGAAGACAACAGTACAAGAGAGAAGTCAAACTACTGATATGTTAAGGGCACAGGACAGCTCAAGATCTTACTGCAAATACTAATTTTAAAAAAAAAAAAAAAAAAAAAAAGTATTCTATCTTCTACCTGAAGGAGAACACTGACACAAAAGAGATGGATGAGCAGCTCACACTCAGTATTGGCCTCATGTGCTGGGGCTAAAAAACAGAAAAGCAAGAAACACTCAAGCCCTATTCCTAATAAAGGGAGATAACAACACTGGAAGATAAAGGACAGATGTGATTTGAGTAGGATTGAGTCAACACAATAAGGTCACCATGCCCAAAAGGAAACAGTAGCTGAGATAAAGCAAGTCTGATAGGGATCCCAATAATTTAAAAGTCTGGCCAGAACAGTTCCTGCTTAGGAAGACATCTAGAAGCTGACAGACAATAGCTTTGACCTCATCTTTGCAAGGACAAACTAGACCATTCCACTTTTTAAGGATCTTATATTTATGACTGATCAAGAGATAGTTAAAGAGCAATGAAATTTAACAGTTTTTCATTCTTGCACCACGTTCTGGACTAATACACCATGGTCACTATTTATCACAAGGAGAGCCTGATCAGATTTTTGCAGAGCATCAAGTATGTAATATCTGGGTATGTGACATTACACAACTAAAAGTTAATTCAGGTAATAGAACAGCTTTTCTATGTCAGCAGTCAGGTCCCAACTCATTTTAGAGGTGCCCTCTTTATAGTTCACAAATATTGTTTGACTCTGACAGTCACGTCTCCAGGATTACTCTACACATCACTGCAGGAGGGCAGGGCTCTGCTTCAAGCCAGGCCACATCTTCACCTTGGATAATAAATCCACCAGCTTCTTCCCTCCTCTCTTACAGAAGTCAGTTAATTGCATTCATAAAGAGAATATTCTCTTTCTAATGGAAAGAGCTCACACTGCCTCTGCTGACCCAGATGTCCCATGCAGAGAAGCAGCAGTCACCTGCCTCAGACATCACTATTCCAAAACTCAGCAAGCATGCAACACCCCATGGTCAGGATATAACCTGCCAAGAGGAAATTTCCTATGACACAGCAGCCATTCACAAGCCATATCCATCTAGGAGAACAACCACTGACCTATCAATCCAATCACAGAGAAACTTTATCATGGAGTCAAAATGCAGAGTTGGGTCGAAAATGGACCAATTCACAGAAGACAATTTCCTTATGGGCTGTTAACCACCAAGGTGAAAATATAACCTCTTGCTGACAAAGCCTCAAGTCCCAGCAAGAGTACAGAGGTAGGAAATACTGCTAAACACCTGCTCTGTTCTCATGCTCTCCATAAGCAGCTGCCAGGGATCACTATCAGAGATAGCCTATAGCTAGAAAGACCTTTTCTCTGAATCACTATAGCCGTTCTCAAACGGCTATAGTGATAAATAAATTTTATTTATTCAGACCTCAAAAATACCTTTATATTATAACCTCAAAATGCTTCACAGCCACGTCATGTGCCTGGGTAAGCCATGCTTCTTAGCATTCAACAGAGAAAAAAAAACATGCTCATAGAAGGATTCTTCATTTAAATCAAGCACAGATTAAGATACAGATCAGTAACATGAAAGAACCACAATAATGGCCATTATTACTCCAGCCTGTCCTCTCCCTAAACCCTCCTTTCAGTATGTACCAGGCAGGGAGAAATACTCTTAGTCTAGTTCTCTCAAAGTTTCAACATCACACTCTAAAATGAACAGGCAGTTTGATCCCACTAGGGCAAGCATGATCCCCCACCTCACTGTACACCCCAGCACCTCATACCACTGCAGGTCAGGAAAAAGTGGCAGTTTCAGTCAGACTCTGCACTGTTTACAGGCAGTACAACATTGCCATAGTAATGTTAGGACGCAAAACAAAACAGTATAGTATCATGTGAATATTAAGCACCAATGACAATCCCACTATATTGTAGTGATTGATAGAAACCTTTTGCTCTACTCAGCCTTGTCTCACTGTACTTCTGTCTCCAGCACTGCTCTTCTCAGCACTGTTAAGACAACGATGCAACAGGGCATCTCAGCAACACCAACTTTCCTGACTAATAGTAAAACCTGTAGCAAGAAGTGCCTCAAACCAAGTCTGTCTGCTGGGCAAGAACAGATTGGTTTGTGAGTTTGAGTGGTGTATACACAAATGGTTTATGCTTCCTGGTCCCTAAAAATCAATCTTAGTCCTGCTTCAAAATCTCACAGTACTTGACAGTTTTATAACAGTTCTTCTATTACCAGCATCATAAAAGACTCAAAAAACAGAACACATTATTACTTTTTTATTAATTTGTGTATATGTACAATTATACTAAAAAAAAAAAAAAACCAGAGCAAAGTTTCAGGATACATATGAGGTCAGCAGAATGTGATCCTGTATGTAATTGAAACATTCATTTCATACACTTGAGAGTTCACAAGAGTTCTCTGGCTCAGACAATGACCCCATATACACTACACTGCCCTGCCACAGGTAAAGCTGTCCTCAGCACATACATTGCTTATGCCTTCCCCTGCAAGCTTGGCCTTAGCAGCACTGCATGACATGCTGCAAGTTGAGCTTGCAGATACAGTGTGAGCCAAGCACTAAGTGAAGAGTGGAGGTGAGGAGTGTTCCATCCTAAATCAAAGTTTCTAAGCTCATCACACAAGTGACATGTAACGAATCCCTTCAAGCAGAGCTATTTTTGCTTGTCCTGCATGGAAACATAGTGGGGGGTTTTGTTACTCACCAGCTGGGCTGCTCTCTGCCTCTCCTCATTAGTGTTGTTCCTCTCCCGCTGAAGAGCAGTATTCAAGGCCTCACTGGCTGCTTCCCTTTCTCTTTTGGCCAACCGGAACAGTTCCTCTTGGACCAGTGCCTGTTCTTGCTCATACCTGTATGAGCATCAAAGGCAGAGAGAAGTGGAATTCTGGGAGCAGGATGATGGCTTAGCACAGACTACCCCTGCCCAGAGCTGGAACACAAATCCATAACCTATTTGACACAAAGTCTGCTCACAATCCCTCCATTATCAGCAGAAATTCAAAAGTCTACAAACTTTCAACATGACCTGCAGCTCCGGTGAGGTACAACTCTGGCAACAACAATAGACATAGCACCATATAATCTCATACTTCAGTTATATTTAGCTCTGCTAAGTACTCAATTATCACCTGCAAATAGTGAGAAAAGGAAGTAGTTAGCTAGGTAAATAAATGCTGCTTTGGAAGAGATCAAGGGACATACAAACAATGAAAGGAGTCAGCCTATCCCACAGTGCTGCTCTTCTGCTCTACAAGGCAAAGAAAATCACATAAAATGCCCGCAGCAACAGCACAGGAGCAGCTTTGTCGTGTCCATAGCCTGAACACATGAATCTGACAGCCACAAAGGAAACGTTGCCCAGTTCTGGCCTTGGAAATTCTACATGCAAGCAAAGAGAGATGAACATGAAGCAAGCCATAGAACAAATAAGGTTAGACAGGACCTTTGAAGGTTATCTATTCCAGCCTCCTGCTCAAGAAAGGACTAACTTCAAGGTCAGATCAGGTTGGTCCAGCCTTTCTCCAGTAAACCTGAGCAATCTCTAAGGGTGAAGATTGTTTTCTTTTTGGTGCAATCTGTTCCAGTGCTTCACTGCACTTACTGACTGTTTACGGTTTCCTCCCACCTCACTCCCAACACCCAGCCAGAGTTTCCTTGCCATGATCTACAGCCCTTGCCACTTGTCCTTTCAGTGTGCACCTCTGAAAATAGTCTGGTACTGTGTCTCTATTTTACTATTTAAGAAGTTGAAAACAACAATTAGATGCCCCTTTTTGTTGGGCTAAGCCAAGACAGTTCCCTCAGCCACCCTTCCCCAACGCCTCTAGCTTACCCAGGTCTCTGAGTGATAGCATCAACCTCCAGCCGTGACCACTCCTTCAATTTGGTGTCATCCACAAACTTTCTCAGCCCATCTAGGCCCAGTCCTGGACCCACATACAAGCTGCTCCTGCCTTCTTGTCTTCCCTGCCTACCTTTCCACTGCATTTATGTCCCCACCTCTCCCTTCCCAGAGCAGGTTATTGGGATGCAGTTCAGTAGCTCAGCACTGAAAACTGCCAGCAATTTTGATTCCATAGCCCCCAGGGAAGCGAACCAGCTTTCCAGGGACTTTCTCTGATTGAACCTTTGACTTTTCTAAGGGCACTGTGATTGATGCAACAGGGTTCTAACAGGTTTGGCCAGTCAGGAGCAATACTCAAAAAACACCATGAACAAATGGACTGATTTTCATTGTTACATAGACTATGAGCAGGGTAAAGACACCACCAGAGGAGCAAAAGAAAGAACAGGAAAAGACTGATATTTACACCATCTTTAAGTACACACAGACAGGGCAGACCAACAGTTTTATAACAGAAAACTAATGAGCTATGCAGACCTGAAATTCTCACTGTCACTTCTAGAACTAGGAGGCTGCTGTGGTTCTGTCAGAAAGGATTTCTTCTGCGATTGTGGGGTTTTTTTCCCCTCAGCCTTACTCCCACTTTTACAAGTATTTCTATCTTAATAAATTAAAAGACCCTTGGATGAAAAATCCATAGCACTCTAGTACAGGCTGACAGGCATTACGTCCATTCTAAGAAAAGGAGGAATGGAATCAGATACATATGATGGATCTGATTATTCTAGGTATAAACTCAAATAAACCCATTGCTGTTTGAGATTGCAAGATCTTTAAGGGGAGTATGAAACACTTAGACTCGCTCATTTGTCCCCAAAAAGGCAACTGTACCCAAGTTTATGCTCTAGTGGTCTTGCAATGCACATCACACACAAGTTTTCTGCAGTTACCAACTCATTACATTGGTCCTCCAATTGCCCACAGCTCCCCTGACTGCTCCTTTTGGCTAAGGGACAGGCTTACCTAAAGAAATGTGTTCCACAGTCCTTAACTGAAAAAGGTTCCAAAGAGGATTCTCATGCATTAAAACATGGAATCATAGAATTGAATCACAGAATAATTAAGGTTGGAAAAGACCTCTAAGATCCTCGAGTCTAATCATTAACATAGCACCACTGTGTTCACCACAAAACCATGTCCCCAAGTGCCACATCCACATGAGCACTTCCATGGATGGTGATTTCACCATCCCCCTAGGCAGTCTGTTCCAATGCCTGACCACCCTTTCAGTGAATAATTTTCCCTAATATCCAATCTAAACCTCCCCTGGCACAACTTAAGCCCATTTCTTCTTGTCCTATTGCTTGTTAGTCAGGAGGAGAGACCAACCCCTACCTGTCTACAACCTCCTTTCAGGCAGCTGTAGAGAGCAATAAAGTCCCACCTGAGCTTCCTTTACTCCAGGCTAAACACCCTCAATTCCTTCAGCTGCTCCTCATCAGACTTGTGCTCCAGCCTCTTCCTGAGCTCCACTGCCCTTCTCTGGACATACTCTGGCATTTCAATGTGTGTCTTGTCATGAGGTGGCCAAAACTGACTCCAGGACTCGAGGTGTCTCACCAGTGCCCAGTACAGAGGGACAGTCACTGCCCTAGTCCTGCTGGCCACACTATTGCTGGTACAAGTCAGGATGCTCCTGGCCTTCTTGGCCACTTGAGCACACTGCTGCTCATGTTCAGCCACTGTCAAACAATATACACTCATTGCACTTAGACTGAAGTAAAAATAAAATATATACATGTGTGTGTATATATATATGTCTGCATGTGTATATACACATATACATATATATACACACACATATATTCCAAAAGCTAAACTATTGTCTTTTCCAAGAACTTCACCTCACCTCCTGTACAGTTCCTGCTCTGCAGCAGAGTCACTTGCTGTTGGTGGCTGGATTCCTAGAAAGAAGAATAGCAACCTGTGACAACTGCAGTACAAAACAGAGTCCTTCATCACATCGTAAGTTATTTGAGGATAATTCCATATGCCAGTGTTATCCCATCAAGAAGGAAAAAAAATAAACAAGAAAATTGAAGTTTGATGGATAGAGTTTGAATTCATGAAACAAAGAGACACTGACAGCATCATCTTCAACCAGGCACACTAAACAAAGCACACTACAGAAACTTCTAGGTAAGGGTGTTAACTCCTCAAACCCTGACATATATACCGAAATATAAGCATGGTTTTACACCTACTTTCCATTTCCTTCCTCCAGTTCCATTAAGTCTTCCCCTTGACCTTCTGCTTTCCTTGTAATTACAAGAGATCCCACATGTGGAGATTAAATTATCTGATGGAGTTCAGGCCATCCATAAGGCTAAATCTACACTCAGGAAAGGCACAGGCTGACAGCAAACAGATCTCTTAAAGCAAGGGTCTGGGGTTCCCTACCTTCATGTTAGTCTGGATGCCTTAAACAAATCCACACTGCTAATATATATCAACACAGCGTATTTGAGAATCAAGAGAAATCAAATAGTATTCTGACCTGTAAAGAAAGACAATTTCAGAAACCAAGTTCTCATCATCCACTTAGCCACAGACTGCCCTCTCCTATGAGCTCCTTTCAAGGAATAAAGAGCAGCATTTCCCCCAGCCATCCACAATATATTCCTGGTATATGCAAAGGAGACAACGAGGCAGCTTACCAGGAATGAAAGAGAAAAAATTCTGCCTGGCTTATTGCATATTTATCTGAAATCCTAGAAATGTCCACAAAGTAACATAGCTAATCTCATAACACAGTAGTGTTGAAAAATACAGGCATACCCTATCACATCCAGTGGCAGCACTACTGAGAGGTGTGTCAAAACAGCCAGCAGACCTGACAGGGACTGATAGTACCTGTAGGAGATTTGGGTTTCCCTCCTGCAGCTGAAGATGGAGCTGTGCCATTGGATGCACGAGGAGATCTCTGGTTGCTCCTCTTGCTTTGAGAGGATTCTTTCATTCGGTTCACTACATCTTCAGTGAGCTGAAAGGCCAGTAAGCAGGAAAGGCATTAACCACCTCTTGGTGTATATTTCACTGTAAACACTGCCTATTTGTTAGTTTCCACACTACTACAAAACACTGCAATGCTACAGTCCTTCCAATCCATTTAGTCAACATAGAATCATGGAGTCTTAGGGGTTGGAATGGACCTTATAAATCATTTTGTCCCAATCCCCTCCCATGGGCACAGACATGTCCCCACTAGACCAGGTTGCTCAAGGCTCCATCCAAACTGGCTTTGAACTCTGCCAGGGTTGGAGCTTCTAGTACCATCCTCGGCAACCTGTTCCAGTGTCCTCACCACCCTCACAGGAAAACAGTTTTTGCTAATATCTAACCTAAATTTCCTGTTTCAATTGGTACCCATTGCCCCTTGTCCTGTCACCGCATTTCCTAACAAAGAGTCTCCCTCTAACTTCCCTGCAGCCCCTTCAGATACTGATAGGTTGCTACGAGGTCTC
This sequence comes from Acanthisitta chloris, assembly GCF_000695815.1. Taxonomy (NCBI): domain Eukaryota; kingdom Metazoa; phylum Chordata; class Aves; order Passeriformes; family Acanthisittidae; genus Acanthisitta; species Acanthisitta chloris. The sequence continues at coordinate 123,636 of NW_008692040.1, forward strand.
CACACCACCTTCTCTTCTCCAGGCTGAACAGCCCCAACTTCCTCAGCCTGTCAACATCTGTTTGCTGACTTTGAGTTTTAAAAAACATACCCTGCCAGTAACTGGTAAAACTTCGAATCTACTGACTGGCCCTAAAGCCTTCACCAGACAATTATTGTCTAGTGAAGGCTTTGTCTATCTATCCTATTAGGTTAGACAGACAAAGGCTATCAAAGGTGGAGAGCAGCACTAAACAAACCAACCCTTTGTGTAGGGATATATTGACCAGAAGTGGAAGGTTTTGAGTCCATCTATCCACCTTTCTTCTTCTTCCCCCATGCTTGCTAACCTAGCTCAGCATGGTAGAAGTACTGCAAACCATATGGCAGAGAACAGCCACACAGCCCTTCCACTCACATAAGGCTACAAACATTTTTGCAATCTCAACTTCATTCTCACTCCCAGACATGGGTTCAAACTCATGAAAAAGAAAGAAAAGTTAATTTGATGTTTTCTGGCAATTCAGTCCAAAGGGCTGCTCACAGCACTGTGAATATTCACCCCTTCCCTCCTCCCAAGGTCAGAGGCTCTGTCTCCAGAACAAAACGAAGATGTTTTGTTACCTAGGCTGGTCACAGTAGAAGACGTATTTTTCAGCTATGCCACTGCTACTCAGCTTAACAGCATTTTTAACATCTCCACTATACATTGCTATCATGCCCAATTCCTGTTTTCAAAGACAAAAGTCTTTGCCTATATCCTATCAAGAAAACCAACTCCTTAATGATAGCATCACCACTCTTCAGAGCTTCTTTCCACAACTCATACGTATCCATCTCTGAACACAGTTCAAGCAGCAGCTCCCCCTGTCCCTCCTAAAACACCCCTCACTATTCCCCCAGTCTCTCATCTCCCAGCCTGAGTCTCTCATCTCCCAGCCTGCTCAGACGGCAGTGCTTCACCAAGGTTCTTGCTACCATTCACAAGGGCAGAGCTGTCTCCTCTTGGATGCCCTCAGAGCCAGGCAGTGCCTTTAGCATCAAACCCCTTGCAAAGCACAGGCAGGGGCAAAACAGGGTCATTCAGCAGTGAGGACCCAGAGTCGAGACCAGAGTTCGGAAGGCGTAAAGGGCTGGTGTGCCTTCACTCAAAAGCCACGCCCAGACCC
>NW_008692041.1:0-204 GCF_000695815.1 Acanthisitta chloris
CCTTGAACCTGCCACAGATTTATTTTCTCTGACATTGGCATCGCGTCGGAACATCTGGCATGTGGCTGATAATTGCTGGGGATCGGGGCGGAAGCCGCTCCGGGCAGGAAAAAACAAGTAGGGCTGTGCAGCCTGCGCTCCCACTGCTCTCCCCGCGGCTCAGGGGGCTCCCTGCTCCCCCCATGCTGTGGGTGCACTGCAGGG
>NW_008692041.1:316-1222 GCF_000695815.1 Acanthisitta chloris
AGGACCGTGGGCCCTGCCGTGCTGCCCTGGTTCCCAGCAGCAGAGCCGTGGTACAGCCCTCACTGTGCTGGGGAAGGGCTCGAGGCCACGTCAGCCACCCCTTCTCAGCTGTCGTCACCATGGGACAAAGCAGAGCACAGGACACAGCAAACACATGAGGACAAGCCGCACTGATGGTCAGGGCTGGTGGTGGGAGCAGATCCTCACTCTGGTGGGACTGGGGGAGTCTCACATGCAGCCTCTTGCCCCAGTCCCAGCACTGCTATTCCCATATTTCAGCCCGAGCCCTGCAGCCAGCACCGTACCCATGGGCAGGACTGTGCCCAGTGCTGGAACATGGGGAATCACAGCCAGGTTTGGCTGCCTAGGCCCAGGGGCACTGTCTGTGCTGTGCTGGCACACGCAGAGCTGCCGACCACGGGCGCTGTGAGCCCGAGGGACCCAGGAGTGGGGCCCTGAGTGTGGAGCAGCCTCCTCCCACCCTCGCTGCAGAGGAGATCTCTTGGGGCTGAGGAGGCCCCGGATGTGTTTGGTGATGGGTGAGTGAGGTGGGCTCACTGTCCTGCCGAAGGTGTCCTGGCCCATGCCCTCAGACCCTCCCTCCCATCCCGGCCGTAAATCAGGGTGGCTGTGGGTACTGGTGCACTAGCTGCCGCCCACCGGTGCCCCCCACCCCCCCGCAGGGTCTCCCTCCCGGGGCGCCTTATCTGCCGCAGGGTCCCACTTATCTGCACTGTCACTTTCTAATGCTAGTTTATGGGCAGCGTTTTGTAGCTTAATTATGATGTTTTTCAGGGCAGTCACGTGGCCACAGAAGCCAATAAGGCACCAAAGTTGGGTCCATCTCTGCTGAGCCTGGCCCCCATGGGGAGGAGATTGGCCGGTGTCCTGCCCGAGGCGGCGTGT
>NW_008692042.1:0-810 GCF_000695815.1 Acanthisitta chloris
CCCAGCGGAGCTTTCGAGCGGCCACAGGGCAGGGCGAAAGCCGAGCGGGAGCTGTTAGCCCCGGCCCCGTCGGTGTGGGCAGGGAGAGGAGGGCTCGGTGCCCGCGGGATCCTGCTCGGCCCCGGCGAGGCCTGGGAAGGGCCATGGGGATGAGGGGAACGCGAATAGCACCGGGGGCTGTTTGCCGTTTGCAGCTAGTCAGGGAAAGGTGCTGCCCGTAACTGTCTTTTTGCTTCAGAGAGCAGTTGCTGGATATTTTAGGGTTTAAATCTGGGGTTTGCAGCGAAGAAAAGCACATTACACCGAGGTCTGTGGTGCAGCGCGAGGGCTGTGAGGTAAAGGTGGTGCCAGGAATAGTTTTCTCAGCTGACACCTTTTGTGAATGAGATTTTTTGCTGGACAATTGCAGTTTTTCTAGCAGCACTCCTCAGACATGAAAGAATTGGCTATTACATAGAATTGGGCAGGAATTCCTATTGCCCCTTGCCTGTGGTGCAGATTAAGGTTTCAAATGGAAGGTGAAGGGCTGATCCAAGAACCTTCTCAGAGTCATGGAGCATGCTATACTTTCAGTCTTGCCAAGAGACATTGAGTAACTGCTGTCCTAAACAAAGGTCCTAGAACAAAAAAAGACAGTGCTAGGCATCCCGTTTCCCATGCACCTTAAACTGCACGACACCCATTGGTGCTCTGGTCACTTCTTTTAGGTGAATGCACCCTTACATTTTTGATGTCTCACTGAGCTCCATCATTTTAATCCGGCTGCAAGAGATGACAAGGGAGAAAACAGTTCCTGGGTCTCACATACCC
>NW_008692043.1:0-242 GCF_000695815.1 Acanthisitta chloris
GTGGATGGCACGGGGAACACTGGGGGGCAGAAGGGATGGCACAGGGAACAAACACCCTGGGGCAGAGGTGATGGCACAGGGGACAGTGGGAGGCAGAAAGGATGGTACAGGGGACACTTGGGGGTCTGGCAGAGGTGATGGCACAGGAGACATTGGGGGGCAGAAAGGATGGTACAGGGAACACTTGAGGGTCTGGCAGAGGTGAGGGCACAGGGGACATTGTGGGGCAGAGGGGATGGCCC
>NW_008692043.1:536-779 GCF_000695815.1 Acanthisitta chloris
GGGTCTGGCGAAGGTGATGGCACAGGGGACATTGGGGGCAGAGGTGATGGCACAGGGGACACTTGGGGATCTGTCAGAGGTGATGGCACAGGGGACATTGGGAGGCAGAAAGGATGGCACAGGGAACACTTGGGGGTCTGGCAGAGGTGATGGCACAGGGGACATTGGGGGGCAGAAAGGATGGCACAAGGAACACTCGGGGTCTGGCAGAGGTGGTGGCACAGTGGACATTGTGGGGCAGAG
>NW_008692044.1:0-9343 GCF_000695815.1 Acanthisitta chloris
ATTATATTTATAATTGATATGTGATTTATTTTGTTTACAATTTTTATACCAGCAGTCCCTTACCAAAAATAGCTGAGGTGTTTACATAATTGAGAGCTTTTAAAAAGATGTTGTCTGCCCCATTGTCCTTGTTCATTCTAATATTGAATAAATCCTGTGCCAGAGAAAGCTACAGGCTGTTTGAAGCTGTTTGTGGGGGTAAAAGGAGAAGAGTCTCATTGGCTTTAGTGAAGCCAAGATTTTAAAAGGCAAATTAAGTGTGTTTACTTACGTGTTTTGAGACAGGAGTCTGGCTCTTGTGGGATGGACTGGGGAGCATTTTGAAACCCAAACCAATGGAGCCAGGACACAGAGAGGTCTTGGTTCCCCAAGCAAACTGCTTGCCTGGGAGGGTGAAGAGCTGGCCAGGTGCTAGATCCTCTAAGGACCAGTTTTCCAGCTCAGTCAGGCACAGATGATGGGTTTATTGGTGGCCATGTGTGGCTTGACTTTCCATTGACCATCAGGCCAGGTCAGGGTGCTTTAGGCAGACAGGGATGCAGCAACGTGGGCAGCAACACTGGCCCTAAGCATGGCATGCAGGGGCTACATGTCAGACTGAAGCAGAGCCCATCACAACTCTGTATGTTTTGCCATCTTAAAACACCTACATGGCAAAAAAGCAGCTCCAGGGGTAGCTGTTAGACTCCACATTGTGTGTACCACCTCCTTGGGATGCCACCTCCTTGGGATGCAGGAGTAAAACCATGCAGTGCTGGGCCATTTTTAATTCACTTTCCCTGAGCTATTGCTTCAGGTAGGGCTTTGATAGACAGACTTTTGTTTTCATCTACATATGGCAGTTTTCTGGTCTTATCATCATTGGTTATTTATGCCGCTGTTGTGTCTATTAATTTCCAAAGTAGTTTTGTTGGACAGTGTTTAATCTTCCTGGGCATTTGGAGAACACATGCATGTACTTAGTGAGGTGACAGTCTGATTTAGTTTCCCAGTAACTTGAACACAAAATATGTCTCTTAGAAAACTATGAAATATTTGAAGAGCCAAAATGCTGCATTTAAAAATGGCAAAACAATCTGAAATTTGTTTTAACAGTTTGGATGCACTAATACATTCCTTTTATCCCTCCTAAACTTCTTGGCTTACTTAAAAGATTCCTATCCAGATTGTCTCTAACGATTTCGTCCTACAGATGGGTTGCACAACTGAAACCAATCTTACTGTTCATTCTTAGGCTTTCAGTGGTATTATCAAACTCTGAATTGATTGTTGTTTTCTAATCTTAATTATCATGTCATTTTAAGTGCACAGAGGGGTTTTAAAAATAATTTGAGCTGGAATCATGCCGAAAGCTGTATCTGGATTTCTGGAGGATGAAGGAAGCTTTGAATAAAACAATTGGCAAGTTTGCTGGATAGGGAAAGGCCAGCACAGTACTCTCAACCTGTGCAGTTATCAACGGGAACTCTTGCCTGCTATGGCAGGGTTGCTCAAGCTTTAATTTCATTGGAAATCTCGTGTCCAAGGTTTTTTTTAACATCTGAGCCATTGATTCCTGGCTGTCCTGTGAAAATGCTCTGCTTGGGGGAAGGGGATGGATTTCTTGTTGTTGTTGGTTGGTTTTGAGCTGTTATATGTAGAGGGATTCAAGAAGATAAAACCAAAAGCCCAAAACATCAAGTGAGGGAACCTCTCAGCTGTGCGGTATCCCTGTGCCTGCTGCAGGCTGCCCTCTGTGACACTTTGCACTAGTGGGTTTGCTCTTGAGGTGCCACATCCCTGTCATCCCTGTGAGGCGCGGCTAACTTTTGCAGCTTTAGGGTCCAAAGAGCAAGTGACGTTGAAAATCACTTCCCTATCTTATTGGACCTCTTTGATGTGACATACAGAATGGCCTCACCTGTTGTTAGAAAAAACAGTGATTGTATCACAGATGGCATCATCCTGAGTGTCTCATTGGAAATACTGTGTTTGTTGTTCTGCTTGTACAAACTGGTGTTTTTCAAGCCTAGTTTCACCTGGCATTTCATGGTGCAGAATACTTGCTGCTACTACAAGTTTCTCACATCTCTCCATTCCCTGGTGCTTGTCCCCACATCACTCTGAGGGCACAGCAGCTTCAGGCTGACACCAAGTATGTTCACAAGCAAACCTGTAGTTCCAACCTCACCTGCAAGTGCTGTGTTTTTGTTTGCAAGCAACCAGAGCATTGCAGAGAGCACACCAAAAATTCACTGGTTACGACAGAGTCTCAAGGTTTTGTGAATTTTCCCCTAAATGGTGCATATCCAATTCCACCCTTCGTATCCCAGTCCTGATGTGAACAGTGGGAGACAGCTGAATTAATTCCAATTATTAGCATAAAGGTGACTGTTACTTTGCAGGAGCTACCAAGGTTATGTGTGTGGAAGCTGGAGGAACTTGCCACTCTTTGTGTCACTAAACTCAATATGAAGTATTCTCTCTTAACCCCAAATAAGTGTAATGTTAATTCATTTGTTTTTACGTTACGAACCAAATTTAACTTCAAATTTCTGATTGTCATGCAAAAGTTCAATCTGAAATACCTGCCAAGCTTAAGAAATTATTTTAATGTCTGGAAATAAGAGGAAAAATATTGTATCTAATAATGCTTATTTCTAAAGACATTTAAAGGAGGGAAAAAGAAGAAACAATGTAGTTTTGTGACCTGAGCCTTTGGCACACACCCAAAACCATTTGCATGCTGTGTCCGTCCATTATACACTTTGTCAAATCTTTCATGTAATCCTACTGTCTCTGGACTTAATCTTAAAAAAATAGGCCTTTGTTTTGTATTTGACTCTGGAGGATAAAAAATAGGAGACTGTCTGCAGTGTTGTCAAACCTGGGTGGGCATTTTAATATGCCTTATACTTTTTCCTATTGTGTAAGGGAATTTCCCTCCATGTGTGCAAGTCCGCTGGGTGTCCATTGTTTATATCCTCTGCTGGTGTTATCTTCAAATTCCTCCCCTTCTCCAAGGGAGTAGATTTCTCCACAACAGCTTCTCTTCTAGGCTCAGAAAAGCTGTCTTTGTGGGGCCACGGTCAAGGCACAGAGCTCTGCTCGTGGGCTGCCGGAGGGGTGAGTGCTCCTGCGGAGAGAAAGTCTATATTAAGATTATTTTTTTTTTTAGAAATAATAGGAAAATTGCAATACCTCAGGAGGGAGGGGGATACTGGACTGCTCTGCCAAGGGCAGACTGTGCACGCCAGGCTGTGCAATTCGGAACTTAGTCTCTGAACAGACTGAAATCTGCAGCCTCCATTTCCACTGTTATTTTAGCCTATACTTTGTGAGTTTCCCTGTTTTTTGTAGAGGAGCACTTTGGATGCAATAGCCGCAGCAGACATTGTGTGCAGCTGTTTATTGCTTTGTGTTGATGCAATTGGTGATGTCAAGTCCCAGTCTGTATCCTTGCATCTCTTGGGAGAGCAAGACACATTCAGCTGTCAAAATATCACATTCTGGTGAGAAGGAAAGGCAACTTTTAGTCTTGGATTTGCTAAAACTGTTGGTCACCTATCCCCTCCATTTTAGCTCACAGTCTGAACAGCCTCTCTATGCTCCCTGTGGTGCTGGAAAAAAACCACAAGACCTTAGATGCTCTGTTATTTTAAGATTAAAACAACATTGAACTCGGCCACATTATGCAAGAGTTGTACTTCGTAGTCTAGTGAGTTTGTATACCATTAACCTTTTTTCAGCTAACTACATTCCTCTTGTTTTTGCCAAATGTCCATAGCTCCAGGGTTATGATTGCTGATATCCCATAACATGTCTCAGAGAAATATTTAGAACTGTGGTTGGATCAGTATGGAAGTGATAAAGGGCCAGGTTATACTACTGGAAGTAGCTGGGAAACCTTAGAGCTCTTGGAGAGCTGCAGGAGATTGCTATGAAGGTTTCTCTGGTTATATATTGGGGGACAGTGTGCTTGTGGTGGAGACAGAAGATGACACTGTGTCCTCAACTCACTGAGCATGATCCTGACTTGTTCTGATTATGAGGGTCCAGTCAGTTATCTCTAGCATCTGTGGGAAATAATATATAAACTATTGAGCCACATGCATGATTGAGAATTGTTACACCATGGCAGCATCTGTCCAGAAAAACAAAAGGTATCACTTGGTTGCCTGCAAGTCTCTTGTCGACTCATTATACATGTTTTCTTTTTAGATAATGTAATTTATGTTTTTTTCCTCCAAAAAATGCTGCTGTCACTGTGCCAGCTGAAAATCTTTTATACCTGATGCTGCAGCTGGTCCCAGGGATCAGTCTAGGACATGTGTTTAGCCATCTCCCTGTAATTTGGCCATGCAGTGCCAGCATTTTAGTGCTATGTCCGTGTTTTCTTCTGGGGATGCCTGTTAGAGGATGGTTTGCTTTTTACAAGTCAGTTGATGAAACAAAACAGAACTGTAGAGCAAGCCATTGCCAAAAAGTATGTGAATGTTGGGACTGCAAGAAAGCCAAACCTTTGCAAGCTGCAACAGTGGAGGTTCGCTGTGTTTCACTCTGATGGGAGCACCTGAGGTGACACCAATGAGAGTAGACAAAACCTCTTGGTATGAACTTGGGCTTCAGTTGTGGGATATATGGGAACATGACACTGAGTTAACATGTTTTCACTTGCTTAACTGAAACAGCTTCTTTGGTTCCTGTGCACAGAAATGTTCTGTGCCTGTTTGCTGGTGCATCCTCTCCTCTCCTGGGTGCATGTGATGTGATCACTCAGGGGGCTGAGGCGAGCAGTCTGCAGATGCTCCACATAGCCCTGTGCAATGATAATACTTACTAACTCTGGCACCTTCTGTCCACCAAGCTGCAATACCACAGCCAAAAGCACTGCCTAAACCCACCAGAATCCTTGAGCTAGGTGATGCTGATGATTCGCCAGTCCCAATATGTCACCTTCATGAGTATCCAAAGTCATTCCCCTCAATACTGTGCTGTAGTTTTCCCCCAGTTTTCAACCATTTTCAACTGAGGGACTCACAGAGCAGGAGACATTTTCTATGTATTTAGTTATAATTAGACAAAATAATAATACTCTTCTGTTACTTCTTTCAAATTCCCCTTTGACTGAAGAATATTTTATCATCACTTGGCAAGTAGCTCTGCAGTTCAAATAGCCATTGTGTGTGCAAAACTTACATTTATTGCATGTGTACCTGATTCTTACTAGCTTCATCTGACGCCCCCTGCTTCTTGCAGTGTGCCAGTAATTTAGCATCAGATGGTAGAGTGGAGTCACACATTTTGAAGGTTTTCAGCTTGGCACACTCCAATATGTTTTGTGGACATTTATTTGGTAAAAGTTATTCCAGCACAAATGTTCCTCCTATAAAATCTCTGTTTCTAATCCCCCATGTTGCTTAAATCTGATTTCTGGGACAAACATCTCTTAAAATATATTTTCCGTTAAGTAAAAAGTTTCTCATTTGTAGTCAATTAGGAAAGAAATTACTGAAGGACTTACTTCCATTCAGGATATTGTCTGCAGAAGCAGGAAGGAATCATGCTCAGATTTAGCATATGCAGATCTGCACCTACGGAGCTTGGCGCAGAGCTGGTTGACCACTGCTGTGGCTCCCTGAAATTCCCTTAGCTGCCTGCTATGGCACTGTTATAGGTTCATGGCAGATTTCCAGGCTCACTCTGTCTGCCTTCCACCACTGAGGTGATGCACTTCTTGCCTACAGCTGGTCCTCCAGCCCTGCTACTGGTTTCTGTGCAAGGGCTGTAACCTGTCCTTGATCTCCAAAGTGCCTCACCTGCTTTGGGTTGGTGCGCAAAAGGCTCAAGAGTGCCAACAGCCCAATGCCAGGGATTGATCGCCAGTCCTGCAGTAGTGCTGCCTTGTGTTTGTGGCTGGGGCCAGCTCCCCAGTAGGTGTAGCCCTGAAGCCAAACTCCTGGTCAGGCTCTTTCCAGAAACCCCAGAAAACTCTTTAACCACTTGACTCATGCAGCAAACTCATCCTCCCCTCCCCTCCTTTCCTGCTGGTCCAGCGGCTGGGTGTGCAATGACCATCCCTCGGATAGATGCACATGGGGGCTTGGAGAGAGGAGGCAAGTCTGTGAGTGCTGTGACCTCACCAGAGGTGTGGGGTCTGCCACAGGCATTTTCCTTAGGTGACTTATTTACACAGAACAGGGGTCAAGGGATTTACTGATAAAAGTGCAGGAAAAGAGAGAGCTGGTGAAATGAAGGCTTCTTATCTCTGCATGATGTGGCATGCAACCCGGGATATAAATTACAGTTTTCACCAACTGCTAATGGAAAAGCTGTTCTTCAAAAGCAAAGGTAAAAGCCCATGAAGCATGCTAAGCAGCTGTGTGCTTTTTGACCAAACTCAGGGTAAATGGCTCCTCAGGTAACTACTTAACTTAAGTATCTGTCAGCTGTGGCCATCATTTGGGTGAGAGACATTGGAGACTGAGAAAAGGCCTAATTTCTGTACTTTCCAGGATGTCCTTGGGGTTGCTATGAAAGGAGACACAGGCTGGATGCTAATGACTTGAGCAGCTGCTGGGAATGATGTTATTTTCCCACTGTCATCACGGATGCTGTGTTACCAGGCTGGGTGGTTTTAAGATGAAGGATGCCTACAGTGGATGCCAAAACTCCTTCAATCTTTGTGGGTTTTTTTCTTTGTCCCTTCTAAGATTTAAATCACTATGCCCTTACCAAGTTTCTTGATTTCTTATGAGTGTTTGACATTACAGGCATAAACTGCATATTTTTAAGCTCTTGACAGCATTTCTTAAGTTCTGCTAATGTCCAATATAAACCTTGCCAGTGGGTTGTTTTCCCAGTCCCTGCTATCCCAAGTGCCATAGACACAGGCTGGTGTGCCAATAGGAACCTTCAGAGCAATCCTCACCAAGTGCCCAGGTCTCTCTCTCAAGTAGCCATCCTGTCTTGCAATTACAAAGGATAAAAATCCCTCTGTAGACCAGGTTTTCTGAGAGGTTCAGAGTCAGGTTGAACCATGTTTTCCCCTAAACCAGAGTTAGCTTTTGTTATTTCTAGATGTTCGAGCATATTGCTAGAATATTAATGCTACTCGTTTATCTTTCTTGAGGCAATGTAATATTTTCTTGGCTATGTAACCCATCTCTCTGTGCAGCGAACAGATGTTCTCACTGGATTCCTCACATCTCTGAGGTCTCTTTCCTGGATGTTTTACATTCAGTTAGAATTTATGAATGTGTGGAAGCTCCTTCTGGGATGTACTGTGCTTCTTCCCAGTGAGTTTCCCAGGGTGTTGGGACGTCTGTTGTGTTTCTGGTGTCTCTCAGATTTGTGTGAATACAACTTTCCAGAATGCTTTGTCAGCCAAGGATTTTCCCACCTTATGCAGCTAATAATTAACAGGCATTAATCATTATTAACAGCCAAGACAGGTCATTATCCTACTATTTCACTTAATGTTGAAACTGCCAGCATTTTCATTCTGAATGTTTATGTTTTTTAACTTCTCAGCCTCTAATGTAACATCAGTAATGACAATGAATCAGTAATTTTTACATCATAGTGCATGTGAGATAATGAGAGGGGGTGGTTTCTTTGTCTGTAGTCCTTTAGCTTTGCTATGCCAGGGCCTATGGTTTTTTGCAAGAATATGGCTGTCCCTCTGGGACAGTTTTGGATTTTTACCCTTTACTTAGAGGTGCAACTTCAAGATGAGCATCTGCCATCTGTACTGTGACAGGCCTGACATGCCTGCACTGCTCCATGAGTTACAGCAAGTACAGCTAATCCATGCCATTCCTCATACACTTTTCCAGTTCAACATACACAAACAATTTGAGCTGAAATTTCAGCTTGGCAATATTTGGGTAATAGCTCTGCGTATGGGCCGAAACAGTCTTCTGCTATGGGATTACCTCATGGGAGAAGTTCTTTGATTTGTTCCAGTTTGGCCTTAGAAATACATTTTGGTTTAGTTGGTGAATTTCGAAAAATGAAGTTCAGACAAGTAGGGCAATGGTTTAGAGAAATTACTAATAACTGGTCCAGTTGTAGCTGTTCCATGCAGCTTCTTCTTCTTTGCTCCCAGATGTGGAATAAAAAACCCCAACTATTTATGGTTTTTTTACAGTGTATGCCCAGAACTAATTCTTAAACTTACCTATTTAAACATAAATGTTAATCTCATCTGTCCATAATCTAATTTATCTTTTTCAAATTTTTTTTTTATCTTCTCTGTCTTTTCTTTTTTTCCCCCCCCTCACGTTATCTGGAGAACATGTGATGTGTGATACGGAGATCATTTATCTACTCTAACACATTAAGCAAACTTGGCAAAGAGAGACTGCATACAGGGGATGCACATCGGACTGTCCCCGATCCCCATCTGTTATCTACTCTGGTTATGCTGTGCTGGCCCCCAGCTATCAGATCATGAGCTTTAAAGGCGTCAGCTTGGAGGTTTTTCAGGCTCAGACTTTGTGTTTCAGTTAACAAAACTTCTCAGCACTCCTAAATCCCACTTTGGAGTCAGAAAGTGATGTGTGTGCTCAGTGCCGAGAAGATGGGATGCATCTGTGTCTTGCTCAGGAAAATGCTGCACATGTCTTTAGAAAGGAGGCTGTTTGATTCAGGAGTGGGTCCTTCAATCACATTTGACAGTCTTGGGTCCCCCTAGAGTTAAGTACAGCTGCTGGGTGTCATTAGGCTGTTGCTTTGGGCTAATCCCAAAGGGATTTTGGTATTGCAGTGACTGACTTTAGGCACCTTGCTACCTAATGGATTCCAGATCCCAAGTCAAGACATCCAGACACATCCAGGGAAAACAAAGGGCCTGCATAAGGGAGCCCCATAAAAGCCCATGAGATAGGGGGTGCTGCCTGAGCCAGCCAGTGGGCATTTTATGTTAAGGTGTTGCTCAGTGCTGCACTGTCTGCCTGGAGCCCTTTCCTGCAACTTCAGGCATCGTAGGCACCTCTTTTAAATGAGGAAAGTGGAAAGATCCTTGTGATGAGTCCTGTGTGACTATGGGAGGCTCAACTCAGGTCTTGGGTGCATGGGGACTTGGTGATGACAGGAGCAAGCTGCGGGTGCCCTTCTGCTGCATGCCTCTGGGGGCAAACAGCAGGGCTGCCAACATCAAAATTGGTACTGGATTTGCACTCTAAAAAAAATTAATCCTTAAAGGTATCTTGGCTTTAGCAGAAAGATTGGTTCTTCTGTCCAACTGCTTAGCAAAGGACTGGGCTGGATGAAAAAAGCTTCATGGAAGCTAGATATCAGCAAGTCAATTTTAGATACTTGTCCTGTGAAGCTGTTTTAAAGAAACCATCCCTAACGCGTA
>NW_008692045.1:0-2138 GCF_000695815.1 Acanthisitta chloris
CCCCCCCTTTCTAAGTACCAAGTAAATTCTTTTACTTATTGCAGAATATTCCTCCAAGGTTTTCTGCATATATTTGCTCTATACCTTCTACATGTGGTTTTATTCAGTGTTTAATAAACAAACTCATATGCAACCTTTTACAGTTATTATAAGACAAACTTGTAGAGTTTCAGACTGAACAAATTTTAGTTACAAAATTTACTTTTTGCCTGTTGCTGTATGGAAAACCCAAATTAGCCAAGCACTTTCCCTGAATAACTGCATGACATAGAACCCCATGGAACCTGTGTTATGTCCTGTGCTTGAGGGAAAAGTGTTCTGTGCTCCCATTTGATTCTGATGATCTTTTATACCTACGTATCTGGTGACATAATGAAGGATCACAAGAATTTAAATGTAACATGGTTGTGCACTGTGTATGGTGACTCCAATGTACAGAAGCAATTTTAAAAAATGTTAAGGTGGGGAGCAGTCAGGTGATACAGAGGCTTTCCATAATCATCTCATTTTACTAACGGGCTTGACAGGAGAGATCTCCAGGGAGTTTTTATAAACAAAGATAAATACCTTTCAGTATGCTGAGTTATTAGGTTGGCACTGGTAACTCATCAGAGTTCTGCTGATAGAAAATTTTCTTTATTTCTCTTTTTGCTTTTACTAACCATTGAGAAGGAAGGGCTTAACATGGAAAGGTCTCCAGGAAATTTTGTATTTCTGTGTAAAATATGATATGTAGCTTAATACTATGTGTTAAAATCAGGAAGCTACTGGAAGAGACATGCCATTGTGACTCAATCTTAATTCAGAGGTACAGTCCTGCAACTGACAATTTATGTCTGAAATACAGGACCCAGTTCTTTTTGCAAAGTAGATTTTAGTTACTCTAAACTGATCTAATATGAATAGCATGTTCTGTTCTCTAAAAATGACAACACTTTACTGAATTTTACTTGGATTTTTTGTTAAATTTCAAGTACTTAGAGTTATCATAGTAGCCCTTACCCTAATTTTTTAGTTTTTAAAAAGGGGTTAGTCCCTCCAAAAAGATGTCAAGAACAGCAACTGATTATTTTTGCTCTTGAGCTCTTCTGCTCAAGAGAAATGTTTACAATAGTTATGATACTTAATGTATTTATGTGCAAGTATAATAATTATGCTTTGTGAAATGAAAGCATCTGTTAGTATATAAATAGAAAAAAACTTGAGAAAATTGAGTGAATGATGTGAGGAAAGTGAACACATGGGGGGGATATGCCCACATACTTGCACAACTCTCAGAATGTTTTTTATTGTTTGTCTTCTCTGTGTGCTATTTGTGCTCCATCACAGCTTTCCTTTTTTATTTTTTTTCTCTCGTAGCTTGTTTCTTTTACTGGGGAAGTAATGAGGGAAAGAAAAAAAATTTACTTACACTTCACTCAGTCCTGGGAAAGGGGCTGGCAAAATGGTTCTTTCTTTATAGCCCCTGGTAGAGTAAGACTATAAGGCTGAAAGTTGAAGGAAACACTGCTTGTTTTGTTCTTTCTGTCTGCCCCTCCCCCAGTCACTGTCAGAAGGGCAGACAGGCTTCTGGTTTGGCTGCATTGGTGTGTTATTATGTTTCACTTTATTCCAGTCAGGACAGAGGATACCAGTACCTGTAGCTGGAGTACTTAACTGTCCCTGCCAAGCTTGGAGTGTGATGAAAACCAACACTGCAACTCTGGCCATTTCACAGGCAAAGTGTCTACACTGTCCCTAAAAGTACTGAAATGTTTGATTCGATCAATTTCCTACCTAGCAAATGAGAGAATGGTAAGGGTAGGTAGTTAGGAAGAAAGGCAGGTATTGGTTTTGGGTGTCTGTAGAAAAATCTGAGAATCTGGGTCTCTGGGATTGGAATGGCCTCTTTGAGTCATTATGTTGTATATTCTCACTATCACAGTGTATATTTGGTTCTATTCGAAAAAATTAAATAGTTTGGCTTTTGGGAAAATGATGTGTGTTCTGCTAGTCTGGGAATGCCCATCAACTCTTAAAACACTACTCTTTTGCACATAGTTATGAAGTGAAGTTGTTAGGGGATGCCTTACTTGAAGACCTTTGAGGATCCCAACCTGCGCCTCACATGCTGGAAAAGCTTCCTTTTGGTTATTGAT
>NW_008692046.1:0-231 GCF_000695815.1 Acanthisitta chloris
CCGGCACTAAATCCCTCTGGAGAAGAGTGGTGAGCTGTGAGAAACATGGGGAACAGAAAGTCTTCCCCCGAGAGAGATATAGATGAGCTTATAACAGCTCTGCTGCAACTTAAAGTTGTGCTTGACTGGGTACAGGTGAAATACCCACCTGACTGCAGCTGGTACTTTTACATGAGAACTTTGGGATGATGCGAGGATGGAATTGTACAATGAAGCGACGGCGGGGAATGC
>NW_008692047.1:0-20235 GCF_000695815.1 Acanthisitta chloris
TTCCTACCCTCAGGCCACACTCACACCTAACTTCGTATCCTCTGCAAATATACTGAAGGTTCACTCAGTCCCCATGTCCAGATAGTCAGTAAAGAGGTCAAACAGGACCTTCCCCAACACTGAGCCCTGGGGAACATCACTAGTGACACCCTCAACTGGATTTAGCTCCATCCACCACAACCCTCTGTGCCATCAGCCAGTTTGTACTTCATGGAAGATTCCACCCAGCCAAGCCATGAGCAGTCAGTTTCACTAGCAGTTTGCTGTGGGAGACAGTGCCAAATGCCTTGCTGAAGTCCAGAGAAATTACACCCACAGCCTTCCCTTCCCTTCACTAAATGGGTCACTTTGTCTTACAACAGCAGGGAAGGGAAGAGGAGAACCACAAAGTAAATTCCCAGAAGGCAAAAAATGATGCCTGGGTCATGGCTTTCAGCAAAGAGACCAACCTACAAGACTTACTGAAGAAGGAATTAAGAAATTACTTCAATTTCATGTGCATAAAAAGGAAAGGTGTCTCATATCAAAGGCCTCTTAATACATCAGGCACAAGATATAAGACTCAAGGGCTGCAAGGTAACAGCAGTTGGGAAAACTGACACTGGACTGAAGCTGGAGGGAGGGAATGAAGGCTGTTAATGTGGGTAATCATTAGTCTAGACAGTAATAAAAGTTCTGAAGAGAAATGATAAATTGTGAATTCCATGAACACAGAGAAGGTTATGCTTTAGCTTAACCCTGTGACAATACAGCTAAAATCTGTCCCAGCCAGCAGCACTGCTGATGTGACAGCACCTTCCAGGGGAGGGGAGTTAGCAATTTAGAGGGTTTTAAAAGCCAAACACACTTATTTCCATCAGCAGCTCCTTGACTAACTGCAAACCAGTGTGAGTTATCAGGTAACACACCAAAATGCTATCAATACAAACAGGAAAATGGATTTTCACTACTTTCCAATCAAACTTACCCTTTGCCTTCAACAATTGCTTCCTTGAGATGTATATAGGAGGCAGGAAATATGCCCTTGGAGAGAGGGAGAGAGGAAAAAAACGTGTTAAATAACCAGTTGCACACAACATACTGTTTTTATTAGCTACAGATCTGTCCAGACACACTGCTGGGGCTGCAGAGCCATCCACATCCTCTGAGGAACACAACAGTTGTGTTTGGGATGTTTTAACATCCATTTAAATTTGGGGTTGAATGTCCTTTCAAGGATGTGTTATTTGAACCTTGAGAAACACAGACTAAGTGCTTTAAATCTTAGTTCACAACCCTGAAGAAAACAGCAGAGACACTGTCACAAGTGGCTCTGCAAAGGGGTTTTCCTCCCCCAGTCTGAGGCAGTTTGGCACAATTTAGGTCCCTGGATGATTACATTGTGGTGTAAATGAAGACATATTTCATATACAAAGTGTGAAAGATGCATTTAACAAATATCTACTCCAAAATGGTATTTTGTCTGTAATCCATGTCCACTCCTTGCTGTTCCTCACATCTAACCAAGCTTTCCTACCCTGCTACAAGACACTTCTGTTCCCAAATTGTCTCCCACACCAACTTATTGTTACTTGCACAAGCCAAAAACCAATTCAACAGATACTGCAACAAAACACCCCTCAGCTTTTCTGAAATAAAACATTCTAAACTAATTAAGAGTCCAGACATACAACAAAATGTTCAAGCTAGTGGAAGCTCATACCAAAAACAGCTCAAGTCAAGCTGAGGAACTAAATTTCTCTACCTCATCTCTGAAGTAGTAATTCAGTTTTCTCATTATATGGGGACGCAAAGACAAATTCTTTGAAAGCTACTGAGGGAATAAGGGTGGGAAATGTGTCTTTTTGCCTCAGGCAAAAAAAACCAAACCAAAACAAACAACTAAAAATCACTGAATTTGGTGGCAGAGAAATGCAGCAACACATGGAATCCATTTCAGTCATGAATGTCTAATTGCTCCTAAGGCTGCACAAGGCAAGTTTGGGAAATACAGCTCAGAAGAAATTTAATGTATTTCCCCTCAAAAAGAAAGTAGGAAAGCATCAAAATAGAACAGAAAAAATCCATTTGGAATTTTCTAATTGCTTAGAAATTGAAGTAAGGGTAGAAAAAAATCAAAGTAGGACAGAAAAATAGCTTTTTGGTAAGGAAATGGGTGGGACAAACCACAGAGCTCAGCTCTGTGCTTTTAGACATGCAGATGTAACTAAAAACACACCTCTGGAGGCAAATAGGACATTCACAGTGTCTAAGTGAAAAAAGCAACAAAACCAGAACTGGTTTAATTCTGGTTAATTACTACTATAAAGAAAAATGCTCCCCCCCAAAAAAAAAAAAAAAATCAAACACAATGCCCCAACCAGCATTTGTGTGGTTTTCTTTCTTTTTATGTCAGAACAGCAGCTATAAACTGCAGCCCTTGATGCACACAGCAATGACACTGTGGAAGAAGAGTTTCCCTTGCTCAGAGAATGCCTGAAAATCACATTGTTGGGCTCCATGTCCCTTTTCAAGATGCAGTTGTCTTTCACCACTAATACATTATTTAACAGACAGAGAGCAGAGTGTCAGCCTCTAAATGGATCAACTAGAACATAAAAGTTCTGAACTTCTTACTGAGGCAGAGACACTGGTACAGCTGATACTGCAGAACATGGATGATGCACATCAAGACATATGTAGTGACTGATGCACCTTTGAATTGCACAGAAAAGGATCACAGAATGGTTTGGGTTGGAAGGACCTTAAAGATCAGCCACTTCCACCCCCTGCCATAGGCAGGGATGCCCCTCACAAGGATCAGGTTGCTCCAAGCCCCATCCAACCTGACCTGGAACACTCCCAGGGATGGAGCAGCCACAGCTTCTCTGGGCAACCTGTGCCAGTGTCTCAGCACCTCACAGGGAACAATTCTTTCCCAATATCCAATCTATCACTGCTCTCTGGCAGTGTGAAGCCACTCCTCCTCCTCTTGTCACTCCAGGCCCTTGTCAATAGTCTCTCCCCATCTTTCCTGCAGCTTCTTCAGGTACTAGAAGGGGCTATGAGGTCACCCCAAAGCTTCTCTCCAAGCTGAACAACCCCAGTTCTCTCAGCCTTTCCTCACAGCAGAGCTGCTTCATCTCCTTATCACAATGGCTCCCCTGGTCTCACTCCAACCGGGCCATGTCCTTCCTGTGCTGAGGACCCCAGAGCTGGATATGCAACTCATCTTTCAGGTCTTGCTACAATCAGTTTCCATTAACTGGAAAAATTCACATTGACCAGAAGCTGAGACCAGACAAACACAGTTCCCAGAGCTCAGCGACACATGGTGCCTGGCTCCAGGCAGCACCTAAGATCTGTTAAACCAACACACCCAATGACATAACACATCTGTGTCCAAGAGGAAAATGAGCACTTTGCTCTGGCAACACTCACCTTCTTGGATTTCTTCCGTAATGTATAACCTCTGTACCAACCTAGGAGGGAAACAGGGGAAAAAGCATTTAACATGTTCATTTACATCACCTTCAAGCTGTTCCTTCTCAGCTCAACAGTACCATAACATGGTATCTGATCATGCCCCACCTGAACTTAAATCTTCAACAGGTTTAATACCCTGGATAAAACAAGTAATCCTGGAAGCTATAAAAATCAGAGTGATGATGATCAAACTGATGGAGAGAAGCACCTGACAGAGACAGCACTTTGCATTATGAGTTTAATTGTCATCCATTCCACTTTAATTACTAATTCACCAACATAAACAAAAACAATTTGAGCATCCATTTCACAAAAACGTCTTCTGTGACCACTCTGAATTTAAGACCTACTGAAAGTCCACAAAAGTGTGTTGTCAAATGCCAATCAGCCATCCGCCTCAGAAAACAGGAAAACTTTGGGATTTATGATTCACACATCACAGTATAAAGGCAAGGAACCCTTCTGGAACACTGGATGCAGCAGCCATCCCTCCAGTCCTGCCAACAGGGGTTTGTACAGCACAGCATTCCTCTCTGGAATGAGTGAGGATGGGGATCACCAAGAAGATGTGGTAAAAAACCTCCAGTTCCATTCCTGGTAACAACTAGGGCAGAAAAAAAGTTGAATGAAGACAACACAGAGATAAATCCATTATCCACACCCTGGGACTACAAATACAAATTAAAGGCTCAAGCACATGGGATTTTTAACCTGCTTTCCTGTAGCAAAAGGCAAAATGATGCACCATCTCCACACTGAGCTTATCCTCTGTGATCACTTCGGGTTGGTTAATGCCATCTTCTTTAATCCTGGTGTCTACAACCAGGTCACCCCCCTGCAGAGGCTGCAGTGGCCTCACATTTCCACTCTTTCACAGGAATATCAGCAGCAACTGCTGCTGAACTGAACACACACAGTTTCTGGCTCAGGTGCTAAGCTCTTACTCCACTAGCTGAAAGCTGAGCACAGATTTCCATCCTATTAAAGAACCAAATTCCCTCAGTTTTATACGGATAAACAACATTTTGAAGTTCAGGAGTCTAAAGTGCTGAACTCTCTAACTCTGACCAAATGCACTGTGCAAACTGAAGAACATACATCATAGCATGTCTTCTCCCACGCCATCTCCTGCGCTGTCTGCCTCGGGGCATGGCACTGCACCTGTGGATTCAAAACCATGGAGCAAAGAGCTCCTCATGGCTGAACCTCTGCTTCCTGGAGCTTTGCAAACAGCAGGAAGAGCTAAAAGGATCACAGATAAGAAAGCAGCCAAGACCTGCCTCGGAGAACTGGTTGCACTCCTGCTCACTGCAGAGGTCCTAATGTGGCCAGGCAAGTCCAACCAGGCTCCTTTTTGGCAGCCAACACCTGTATGGAGTTCGTGCTGGGTATCCAGCCTGGAGCTAAGCAGTGGGGAGACAAATTCTGTAATGCAGCTCTCACTGACTCAGCTGGAGGCACTGAGCCTTGCCAGGAGCACACACGTATGAAGACAACATCATTTCAGTACGTGAAGTCGTCTCTGACCAACTCCCCAAAACACTGAGTATTATTGCAAAATACTCTTTCAAACTAGAAACAAACCTACAGCAGGAAGACAGCAGAACTCCTAACGCAGCAGATACCAAGGAAACAAGCCAACTGTCTTCCCCACAAACTTAAATACAGGCAAAAAAGGGTAGACCTTGGAGAAGGAAAATCCCAGATCTTCAGCAAAAACCAATTACCAAATCTTCAAATAACTTCTCTGTCCTACTATCATATAATTAAGGGGCTTTTCTTCACATTGGCCCATCCTATCACACCTGACAGCACTGACCCAGACAGGTGAGTTCCAGGTGTTTGTGTGATGGTATGAAAACTCCTGGGGCACAACCTACACCTGTTTTCTACAGAGAAACCTGCAGATCAAAAAGCTCAAATAACCACCCAATAACGGCAGCTCTGTGAACAAGAGAGATAAGAATTATGGCATCCAATTTCCCAGCACAGCAGGTATGTAATGAGTAATCACTGCATAACATGTTTGGAAGGACAGAGACTTACTCGCATCTCTTTTCACATGAACTCATCCCATGTGCTCGAAGCCTGAGATTCTGAAGGTCTTTCTATTATTCAAGTCCAGGGGAAAAGTGAGTCATCTCCACTGTCCCACTTAGCTGGCAGCGCTCAGCATTTGATACGGTCTCACATCCCCTGCTCAGGATTCAGAGTTTCTCCCACATTCATTAGATAAATCTATTTATATATAAAAGCACAAAGCTGGGCAATATTTAAATCATTCCATTTGCATTTAAAATCTGTGCATTATTAGATTTTTATTAAAGCATGGAATGTCAGATAGTGGAAAGATGACTTTGCTTGGAGTCAAACTTGGCACTGCAGCATAAAAGCTGAACTACAAGAAAATGCCAGCCTGGGAATAACGAGAATCATTCAATTTTAGGGGTTGGAATGGACCTTAGAGATCATCTAGTCGCTGAGCAGGGACACCTCCCACCAGAGCAGGTTGCTCAAGGCTCATCCAACCTGGCTGTGAACACTGCCAGGGTTGGGGCAGCCACAGCCTCCCTGGGCAACCTGGGCCAGTGTCTCACCACCCTCACAGCAAAAACTTCCTCCCCACATCCAACCCAGACTTTCCCTCCTTCAGTTTGAACCCATTACCCCTTGTCTTATCATTGCAGTTCCTAACACAGAGTCCCTCTCTGGCTCCTTGTAGCCCCTTCAGATACTGAAAAGTTGCTCTGAGGTCTCCATGCAGTCTTCTCCAGGCCGAACAGCTCCGTAATATTCCATTGTACAATGCCGAGCAGAGCTTGCTGCTGTTGTTCAAACAGCATTGTTTGCTTCAGTAAATATAATAACAAAAAAATCCAATTAAGCCAATATCCAAACCAAATTTATCACAGATCGAGCGCAAGATCAATGTCTAGAGAAGCAAATTAAATCCATAAAGTAAATCACATTTACACATAAAAAAAAGTGCTGCCATATTTTAAACAGAGAGTTTAGTTATAGTTCACTTACACCATTCCAAACTGCAGCCATCCATAAGGATATATCCCTATATAAGGATACATCCCTTCAAGCCAATGATGCAATGACAGGGGTGTACTTGGCTTGGTTCAGTACTGGATTAAGAGCTGAGACCTCAGAGCCACTTTTCAATATCTGAAGGGGCTACAAGGAGCCAGAGAGGGACGCTGTGTTAGGAACTGCAGTGATAGGACAAGGGGTAATGGGTTCAAACTGAAGGAGGGAATGTCAAGGTTGGATGGGAGAAATAAGCTTTTCCCTGTGAGGGTGGTGAGACACTGGCCCAGGTTGCCCAGGGAGGCTGTGGCTGCCCCAACCCTGGCAGTGTTCACAGCCAGGCTGGATGAGCCTTGAGCAACCTGCTCTGGTGGGAGGTGTCCCTGCCCAGGGCAGGGGTTGGGACTGGATCATCTCTAAGGTCCTTTCCAATCCTTAAATTCTATGATTCTATGAACTGTTGTGACAATTCCCACATCCTGTCAATTATCCAACTCAGCCTTCAAATTCCACTGTACAGGGTTCAAGAAGGAAAGATTTTGTACAGGTAACACTTGCACAGTCTCATATCAAAACAAGCAAAGCACCTGGAAGAGCCTGAAATCAGTGCAGAGCACTGTAACACATGTTCCCAGCTCATGAGAGACACATGAATAATTTAGGACCCAGGTGACTTTCAAATTCAGATTAAACCTCTTCTAAGCAGCAGGTTCGTGGCATTACCTGCAGGTATCCAAAAAGCATCTATCATTTCTCTATTTATAGCATCTAGCCTATGTTAAAGTCCTGTGAACATCCATCTCCCACAGAAAAGGAAATGGTTATTCACCAGGATATTGACCACACACATCTCTTAGCTGATTCTGTGTTCATTAGCTACCACAGGGTTTGTCCTTAAGAAAGCAAGAGAGCAATTCATCACCTGATAGCACAAGGAGGTCACAAACAGAAAAGGAACGCAATTGCCAGAAAATGAGGTTTTTAAATGCAATTTTTACCTTCATATGTTTCCAAGATGTGCACAGTGTCACCAATCTGTAAGGACAGCTCATCGGGTCCCCTCGCCTCATAGTTGTAGAGAGCTGCAGAGAACAAACACTGCTATTAGTACCTGCAAAACAACATCACATCCAGGATTTTGTTTCTCCACACAATTTTTATTGCTCATTGCAGCCATTCTCAACCTTTTTGTAAAGGATTTCAGAGAAAATATGTAAAAATTTGGCCAAGTCCTTCAAACCGTTAATATTTCCCCTAACAGAAATGCCTCAAGTTCAGGTTCTAAAGCTTTCCTTCACCTTGTAGAGCTATCACTCCCTCCGTTTATAATGTTTTCCTTCTTCCTAGCACTCCATTCAATTAACTTTTGCTGGATTTCCCTGTCTTCCAGCACTTAGTGTCAATTTTAGGCAGTTCTGTAATAAACTGCACCGTCTTCCCACTGTCAGCTCAACGCAAAGGATACTTAAAGTGCCTTTAGAAGCTCAAATTAGCACCACTAATAGTAAAGAATTATTTTTTTCAGTCACTTCACTCATTTTACTGCATGCAAACTATACTTAAAAACAATTTCAGGATTCCTGAGAGCCAGAGGTAATTGTTAAATAAATTACAACCAAATAAAACTAACTCAAAGACCTCCCTACCCTTCTCAAAAGAAAAGCCACAAACACTTGACCACTGAAACTGGTCATGACCAGAAATTGATCTGACACCTAACACTCCAAACTAGGTTTGGTTGGGGAAAAAAATCTTAGTAATCTGAAAATAAAACAGTTATGACTCTTCAAGCCAAATTTTTAGGTTTCATGTGGAGCAAACTCTCAGTAGGAAGCAAAATCTTTCCGTACTAAGTAGGGTCTTGATGGCCAAAGGCAGTGACTGTAGTGTGTTTCACAACACTGAAGTTAAGGACCTTGAGTCAAGGTGGACCCACAGAAGTTCTTGCACAGATCTGCAACTGCAGCTACTCTCTCCCATGAAGTTACTAGGATCAAAAATACCTGAGGATCAGAATTTCTTACTAGTTGTTATAACTCTTGGGAGAGTGAAAGGATTTTGAGAACACAACAACTACCTCAAATCTTCCTTCCACCCCTTAGACAAACACTGGTTTCTCCTTCTACCTCAGTTCCAGGGTCAGGGCTGGTGAGCAGCCTTAAGGGTTGGACTTAATAACCATAGAGGTCTCCTCCAACCTTGTTGATTCTATGATTCTAGGAGTGCTCCAGGGGGACTCCAGGACACTATTACTGAAAGATCTGGACAGGTTACACTTAGACTCTATCTTTCAGTAAATCTTCACAGGTGTTCAAAGACTTCACAGGGCATTAACAACACCTTCCACACTCATTACAGGCAACAAAGCACTTCCAAAAACACCTTCGAAGTTCCCATCTATGGCCACAGTCGTAATTCCAGCCATGAGACACAGGACCCAGCAAACACCCTCCCTTACCTGCCCAGTTCTCTATCCCAAGCATTCCTAAGCAGCAGGCTGGAGCCTGTATTACACAGATCAACATCACCTACATCTGTAAGAACCTGGAACTGGACAAAAAAAACACTTTCTTGACCTCCAACCTGCTAATCAGTTTAACCCCACACACAGGGAACAACCAAGTGGGCACGTGAGAAGGTCTAATCCCACCACGAGGACAGGGCACAGTGCCCAGTGCTGCCTCCAGCCTTGGCCATGACTTGATTTTCAACCTCCAGGAGCTACTCCTTGTTCTCCTCAGAACTTCTTGAATCTCAGATTACAATGCTAATAACAAATACCTAACGGGCTGTCTCAGTCCTTTCCAGAACTCCTCTTACTTGACAGACTACAGACTTCTAGAACTAAATAAATATACCATAGAATATATATATAAACACACACTACAGACCTGACTTTAAGAAGCAAATAAATTACATCTGAATGCACACATGGAAATAAAAAATATGGCAAATCAGCTTGGAAGAGAAAAGCGTAAGATTATAAATGGAATAAAAGGACACTACAGGGTAAAAGGAATTAATATCAAGGGCACTGCAGAGACTAATATCAACAGTATTTAAATGAAGGCTGTAGAAGGTAATGTAGTTTTTATTGACATCACAACAAGCCAAGCTATTTCTGGTTTAATGTTTCTGTTACCTTTGCCATTATTCAAGAGACAAACCCTCCCTCCCAGGTACCTGGCACAGGATATTCGAAAGCCATAACTGCTGTTGTGCAGAAGAAACACCAACAAAAACTCAAAAATCATAGAATTTTTAAAGGTTGCAATGGGCCTTAGCGATGATCCAGCCCCAACCCCCTGCCCTGGGCAGGGACACCTCCCACCAGAGCAGGTTGCTCAAGGCTTTAGCCAACCTGGCTGTGAACACTGCCAGGGTTGGGCACTACAGACCTGACTTTAAGAAGCAAATAAATTACATCTGAATGCACACATGGAAATAAAAAATATGGCAAATCAGCTTGGAAGAGAAAAGCGTAAGATTATAAATGGAATAAAAGGACACTACAGGGTAAAAGGAATTAATATCAAGGGCACTGCAGAGACTAATATCAACAGTATTTAAATGAAGGCTGTACTGTAGAAGGTAGTTTTTATTGACATCACAACAAGCCAAGCTATTTCTGGTTTAATGTTTCTGTTACCTTTGCCATTATTCAAGAGACAAACCCTCCCTCCCAGGTACCTGGCACAGGATATTCGAAAGCCATAACTGCTGTTGTGCAGAAGAAACACCAACAAAAACTCAAAAATCATAGAATTTTTAAAGGTTGCAATGGGCCTTAGCGATGATCCAGCCCCAACCCCCTGCCCTGGGCTATTTCTGGTTTAATGTTTCTGTTACCTTTGCCATTATTCAAGAGACAAACCCTCCCTCCCAGGTACCTGGCACAGGATATTCGAAAGCCATAACTGCTGTTGTGCAGAAGAAACACCAACAAAAACTCAAAAATCATAGAATTTTTAAAGGTTGCAATGGGCCTTAGCGATGATCCAGCCCCAACCCCCTGCCCTGGGCAGGGACACCTCCCACCAGAGCAGGTTGCTCAAGGCTTTAGCCAACCTGGCTGTGAACACTGCCAGGGTTGGGGCAGCCACAGCCTCCCTGGGCAACCTGGGCCAGGGTCTCACCACCCTCACAGGGCAAACTTATGCCTAAGACCTCACCCAAATTTCCCTCCTTCCAATTGCCATTTTAAACTGCTCTGAGCAGAGGGATGACAGCACTGGTGAACACATGGCTTACAGGCTCAATGAAGCTCATCAGGAATGTTTCAGTTCAGATTTTGCCCATACCAGGGACATAGTAACTCTTCCAAACTTGAGTCACTGGAGTACAACACCCAACTCCATCCTTTTCGTGTTTGCTTAGATCTCTTCAATGCACACAGGTCAATCAGGAGGATCCATGGATGTTCATCCATCCAAAAATGA
This sequence comes from Acanthisitta chloris, assembly GCF_000695815.1. Classification (NCBI taxonomy): domain Eukaryota; kingdom Metazoa; phylum Chordata; class Aves; order Passeriformes; family Acanthisittidae; genus Acanthisitta; species Acanthisitta chloris. The sequence goes on from NW_008692047.1 coordinate 10,941, forward strand.
ATCCAGCTCAAGCCTTCCACCTTAAGGCCCCTGACAAGCAATCTCAGTGCCTCAGAATAGACCTCCCAGCCAGGAAAATTCACATTATACCAGATTAAAATCATTCCTGTACTCAATTCACGCTGCAGCTAAGCATTTCTCAAACACATAAATGGAGTAACACTAAGGATCAAAGGCAGCTACAAATAAGACACAAAAATTTATGCCCAAAAGTGCTAACTGGTGACTGTCACAACAAGGGTCACACAACAGGAGCTTTGATGTAATGACCAGTTCTTCTGACAGATGACAAACAGCCCTCAAGGGGTAATCACTGCCCACTACAGCTCCCACTGACCTGAGCTCACTGAGGAGCAATGGCTATGGAGGTTTGATTTGTCTGTAAAAATAGAGATGTGTGAAAAATATGCCTAGAAAAAAAAAAGATCACATTTCTGGCTTGCAGCAGCACTGGCAGATCATGAAGCAACGAACCAAAATAACTATAAAGTGCATTTCACCCCTGTGATTATAGAGCAAGGCTTGAACTACACTGCATGCTCCTATGGAAGGTAGAAGATAACTCCCTCTCAGGGTACTTTTCTTCATGTACAGTGACATCAAAAGATGTTGTGACAGTGGAAATGTTTGATTGGAGCAAACCTGCCTTTAATTAAAGGCAAAGACAAAATTTGGAGTAGTAAAGCATGAAACTGCTATGCTTACATTTTGTCTGATCAACTCTACCCTAAGTCACCAATTAAAATATTTAAAACCTGAGGTACAATGTCCAGTTTTTCTAATTTTTTTTTAACTTCATTTGAAAAATCCAGTTCTCAGCATGACAGGTTTGCAGCTGGGAGAGCTCTAGGCCAAGTGGAGCATTAGGGGTATTTACAGGAGCTAACTCCAGGTCTCCCCATCACACCTGGACTGAGAACCAAGGCTCAGTTCTGCCCAAGGAGTTAAGGAGCCTCAGAAAGGAGCAAAACCTTTGCTACAACACAAGAGCATTGTTACTCCAGCAGCAAAAGATTTATGACTGAGCTCTAACCAGGGCAAGTCACCCGAAGGGAACCTACAAGGAAGACGGAGAGAGACTATTTAACAAGGGCCTGGTGATAGAGAGCAGGTTTAGATTAGATACAGAAGGAATTCCTCCCTGTGAGGCGCTGAGGCTCTGGCACAGGTTGCCCAGAGAAGCTGTGACTACTCCATCCCTATAAGTGTTCCAGGCCAGGTTGGATGGGGCTTGGAGCAACCTGGGCTGGTGGGAGGGGTCTCTGACCATGGCGGGGGGGGGAACTCTATCATCTTTAAGGTCCTTCCAACCCAAACCAGTCTGTGATTCTATGAAAACACAACAAAGCCAGTGGCAAACCCATGCTGAAGCCACAGGACAGAAGGTTTCAGGCCATCAAAGATATTTTCCTTCATCACTTGTGCCTCCAGCTCAGCGACTCTCCAGGGAAAGGCTCTCCCTGCTCCTCTCCTCCTCCCTCCACAACCACAAAGCACATCTACACACAAGTCCTGAAGTGCCAAAAGCAAAGGATTAGTGTGGGCATAGAGCAATTTTTTCAACTCTGAGAGTTGATAAAGGAAGGAACAATGAGCAGGGCATTACAGTAATTGCACTGAAACCCCATTTGCTGTTAAAGAACACAAAACAAATACTTCTACTGAGCCATACTTGCTAATCTGCAGCAGAAAAATGAGGAGAGTGACACTGGCAGAATTAGAGAGAGGTGATGAGTGTGGATAAAAGAAGAAAGCAAACAAAGGCAACATCAATATACACTGGAAAAGCTTTTCTCCAACTGCATGAAAGGTGAGATATCACAAGACACCATAAAGATGTTGCAGAGTAATATTCCCTGGAATCACTTTGCATTAAAGGCTGTATTAATCGTTCCACACTGCTAAAAGAAATCAAACTGCATTTAACACATTACCAGCTTTATTTTCCACTGCCTTTAAAAAAAAATCCCCAAATCATAACTGTGCTTTTACAATGAAAGCAGAACTGAAAATGCAGAGGTGAAAACAAAGTCTTTTTCAAATTCTCTGGCACTGAAAATAAAAGACACCTGAAGGTTTCGCACCTATTTTCTCTGAAAGTGGCTGCTTTCAGTATTATGGAGACTCCTTAGTCCTTGCTGCTTACTCAGATGAGTTTCTGACTTCTACAACTGAGGCTAATGGAGAAGGAAGAAGAAAAAAGAAGTGTTGGAGTCAGGAGCTGCACCTGAAAGCTGTGAAAGGTGATCATTTCATGTGTGCATTAACCAAGAGAAGGCCTTGCCTTACTGAAGTCACCTTGTTTTGACATTACTGGTCTCACTAAGCTTGAATCACAGTTCTTCCTCAATATTCTAGTTATTCTGTTATCCAAACATTCCCAAAAAATGTTCTTTGAGAAGCCTGAAGAAACACACCTCAACAGTTACCACCAAGCTAACAGAAAATACAGCTCATGGTTCTTCCTCCCCTGTAATGATCCACATCATCTTGATTAGATCCATGAACATGACTTATCTCAGGTATCTCTCCAGTAGGACTAGACTAAATCTGACAAGTTCAAATAGATTCTAAAGGGGAAATGGGAATAAACCCTTACTAAGGAGAGACTTTCTTTCACCACTCCTCTACCTGAGCAGCAATGTCCTGAAACACATCTGGAAACTGTTTTCCCACATGAGCCACAGAGCATTGCCACTCCTCCATAAACTACACAGATCATCTGTCCTGGGTGAAAGAACCCTGACCCTGGACTCTGGCACCCCTCAACCCAAAACCCCTGCAAGGACAATCCCTGCCTTCCCTCCTCCAAAGCAAGGGCACAAAACAAGAGGCAACTTTTAAACATACACAGGAATAAACTTCGTGTTTAGAGAAGAACCAGCAGCACAGGTGCAGCATTGCCTGTTGGCTGAGCACAGCTCACAAAGGGTGAAGGGCCACCCAAGCCTCTACAAACTCAAGTAGACATGTCAGGTTTCACAACAGATGGCAACACAGGAGAGCAATATGTTTTGCATCACGTTAGGTGTCTTATCACTACCCAGCATGAATTAATAAACTGAGAAAACTTCATCAATCCAGAGCAAACCCCGAATTGAGTCATGTTGCCTTCCAGAAGTATAACCACCCTGGTGCTGAATCCTGCAGGGCAGAGCTCAAGCAGGACAGAACAAGATGCACATTTGTTCTTCCTGCATTAATTAAAAAGTGCAGAAATAAACAAAGGCTGGAGAAGAGGAGGCTCAGGCTACAACTCCCTGACAGAAGGCTGGAGCCAGGTGTGGGTTGGTCTCTTCTCCCAGGCAGTAAGTGACAGGATAAAAGGAAACAACCTCAAGTTGTGCCACAGGATGTTCAGGATGGACATCAGGAAACAGTTGTCAAGCATTGGAATGTGCTGCCCAGGGAGGTGGTGGACCCACCATCCCCAGAGGTGTTCCAAGAAACAACTGGATGTGGCACTTAGTGCTCTGGTTGAGTTGGCAAGGTGGTGATTGGTCACAGGTTGGACTCAATGACCCTGGAAGTATTTGCCAACCTTAGTGATACTGTGAAAAAATAAGTTCTCGACCTAGCCAAGAATTCCAAGAAACAAGTTCAGGTTCTTGCTTTTCTCCCTCCCCCTTTTAAGCCAAGACACTTTATTTTCAGGGAGCTAATGAAGTAAGATGCCAACTCACTGTTTGAATAGCTTTCTCCCTCCTCCTCCTTGCTAATCAGTATTCAGAGTACTTCCCCACTAAGTACTGAGGGTATAAAGCTGAAACTCATACTAAAATATATATATATATCATTATTGACTATAACAGCATTATTAATGTGCCATAATGCATAGCTAACAAGAAGCACAATCACGAACATCCAAATTGATTTTCAATATGAAGAAGTCCATTAAGTGAAACACCCTGTATGCAGGAGGCAATCACATCACCCCAAGCTCTTAGCTCTGCCTCTTGCAGAAAGAGCAAGATGCTGATTTAGACTAACAGGAAACATTATCTAGAGGCAGATGTCTTGGCATCTGTCTTCTGGAAACTCAGAATCACAGAGTGAGTGAGTTTTGATCATCCCTTGGATTTTCTACATCTCACTGGGGGACACTAAGAAGCTGTAACTTGGCTCTTGCTGTGATGGGACTACAGGCAACACCCTCAAAAAAGGCAAGGAGAGCATTCCAGCACTCACTGTGCTTACTGACATGTGTCTCACTAAAGGACTTCACTGCTCTTAATTAAGCCTCAACCTGAAGTCTGCAAAATTTGCAAAACCTTCAGTCCTGCTACGTAGAAAATACATCAAGGTATCTGCTGAGCATGAGAAGGAAAAGAGTTTAGTGCTGGAGGGGAGGAGGAACCAGTTCAGCTTACGGTCAGTGCTGGCAGAGCAACAAATGTGCATGAACTGGTCGCGAGTCAACATCAAGAGGTTCCCCAGGAGATAAGTGACCAAAACTGGCAGAGCTGCACCACCACACCCATTCCTGGCTGATGTGCCTCCTGCTGCATGCCCCTGCCCCTTCCCTTGCACCAGTGCTGCCTTCCACCTCAGCCCTCACTGCTCCTTCCCTTGTACCAGCAGTGAAACCCACCTCAGCCCTCACTGCCTCTTTCCTGCCACCAACACTGCTGCCCATCCCATCCCTCAGCCAGCAGCTGCAAGGAATTCAGCTTGCTCAGAAGCTCAGCATGACAGTGACAGCACCAGCTTCAACAGGACAAGTACAGCCTTAGGAGAAGGTCCCAAACAGAGCAAAACTGCCACACAATCCCAGAACAATTAAGGTTGGAAGGAACCTCTGGAGATCATCTGGTCCAAACCCCTGCCCAGGCAGGGTCACCTAGAGCAGGTGACACAGGAACAGATCCAGGTGGGTTTGCAATGTCTCCAGAGGGGGACACTCCACACCCTCCCCAGACACCCTCCATGGAAAGAAGTTCTTCCTCATGTTGAAGCAGAACTGCCTGTGGTTTAGTTTATGTCCTGCCAACACAGACACAGAAGCAACATCCCCAAAGGTTACAAGCTCAATCTTGAATGCTGAAAGGGACTATGTTAGTCACACGCACAATGCAGGAAAACCCTGAAGTCTTTCCCAAGCCACTGCTCCAGGCTAAACCAGCACAAACTACGTCCAGGCCTCCACAGGCAGCCAAAGCTCAATCACAAGTGGCCAGTTTGGGGCTCAAGGAAGGCAGGCACCTTTCCAGGTGGTTGAGAGCAGCAGCTCTGACACAGCTTGGGTAGGCGACTGGTCATGGATGACACCTCCTGAAGACCTTCATTCATTCTTCACAGGATGAAGCAAAACCTACATGAAAATCTCTTTCAGCTTTTGGCTGCTGCCACACAAAAGACAGCTAGAATGAAGCCCAGTTGCACCTGCATGAGGATTTCAACAAAAACAATCCATACTACACTCATCTTAGCTCCCCGTGAAGATGCTTGAGGCATCACTCCCTGCTTCAAGCCCCTCCCTTGCCATGGCAGCAGGTTTCTATTGCACTGTACATAATTTTGCAGAGATGGTGTCTCTTTCTAAGCATTTCTACAGCAGTGAGTTTAATGTCACAGCCATATTTTAATAGTCATTTCAGTGACTATAAAAATCAAGTTGAACACAGTAAAACTGTGCTCACACCGCTGCAGAAACAGGGCAAAATGACACTATTCACTGCAATACAGAGCTGATGGTGCAGAGCAAAGAGCCTAAAGCGAGGTGGAAATGGGGTGAAGGGAAGATGTTTGCATTTCCTACTGTTCTTCCTCCTCAGTATTTCTCCAAGGGAAAACAAGATCAAAATTCCTCTGTTGCTTTCTCAGGGAAGCTCATGGAGTGAGCAAGAAAGATGAAAGAGTTTGGTGCTTTTTACACATCAAACCCTTACTCAATTTTTTCTTTGCCATCACCCTATTTGTCTCTCAGTCTTTCAAGCTGTCTCCAACAGCAAGAGCACAGAGCAAGAGCCAAACAACCCCTGAGGAACTTCTTTTGCTTTCTCAGGAAGAACACTTAGAGAAGAATGACCCGCTACGAGCTATAGTTTCCCAGAACCACAGAATCTCAAGAGTTGGAAGGGACCCATGAGGATCATCAATCCAACTCCAGGCCCTGTCCAGGACATCCCTGGGAATCACACCCTGTGCCTGAGAGCACTGGCCAAACACTTCTTGAGCTCTGTCAGCCTTGGGGCTGTGCCCACTGCCCTGGGGAGCTGTTCAGTGCCCAAACACCTCTGGATGAACAACCCTGTCTTCATATCCAATCTAACTTTCCTCTGACACAACTTCAGGCCGTTCCTTCTGGTCCTGTCACTGGTCACCAGACAGAAGAGGTCAGTGCCCCTCGTGAGGAAGTTGTATACAGTGCTGGTGTAAACAGTTTGACCCACCAACACTTCCTCTTCCCCAAAACATCCAGCCTGGAGCAGAAATTTGGCATAAGTGACATTGTTCCTGACATTGCACCTTATACCGGAATCACTGGGAAAATGTAACCATGGAAGCGACTCAAACAGCACTGAATGCATTAACAGATAAGAGCAGCATTTTGCAAAAACAGGGAAAAATTGTTTCTCTCCAGAGCAGAAAGCAATCACATGCCTCGTGCTGCTTTCAGGGGAGCAACTGAGTTGGCTCAGGCACTGGCCCTAACAAAGGGGCACTGTCCTGCTCGCCCCAGGCTGCAGTCACTTCTCATCACCAGCCCCTGCCACCAGCACCAGGGGAGCTGTCAGAGGGAGCTCCTATCCACACAGATCCATGTTTCCCACCTCAGGGGAATCCTTGGAACACACACCAATTTTTATGTTCATTCTGGAATAAATAAGAAGGAACAGTAACTGATATATTACCACCATTACTGAAAGACCAGCACCACATTTAACTCTTTCCATAAATACACAAACTCATGGGAAGTGAGGAAAACCAGAGGAACACCCTAAAGCTCTGCTTCCAGCCACTGAACTCCACAATTATTGCACAATAAGCAGCTCAATTTGTAGCTGCAACACTTCACTTTATCACCAGTTAATCTGATCATTCTAAAGCCTTTGCTAATCTAATTTAAACTGACCTAAGCCAGTAATTGATCACAAATACATGTGGGGATTCCCAGCTGAGAACCTTCCACCAGCAGCAGTTGAGTCCTCTTCATCTGACCAGTTTGGTTCCCCATTGCTAGGGTATCCCTCAGCCTACTGAAACACATCAAACACAATCCTTAGAACTAATTCCCTTACTCCCCTGAGCCTTCAAATCACCCTTGCTAACTCAGGGCTGTCACACCTTCCTTCCTAAGCACAACCCCCTGAGGAAAGTGCATTTTACAACCACCACTGATGGTCACATAGGTCAATGCCAGCAGGGTGTTTAATGTGCCACTAGCCCAGCAGTAACTTGCTAACCACTGCTATAAGAAAAACAGTATTTTGATTATTCTTTCTTTATTTCTGGCCTGTGATTTCCCCAGAATCAATCCAAGTATACCCTGAAAAGAGAAGCATTAGCACCCAGCACATGCACACTGGCAGCACAGGGCAGCACCAGCCAAGGGGAGGAGGCCAGAGCCAGCTCCTGGCTGGAGGAGTAGCCCAGTGCTGTTTCTAGCACTGCTCCACAGGAAACAATGGCTTAAGGAGATGCATTTCCCTGCCATGACTTCCAAACTCTGCTCAGATGTTTGTATTTCACAAGCTCCAACTGGCAGCACAAATTTCTGCTAGACTGGACAGTGTATGTGTCCTCAACCATTTCCACCTTCAAGCATTTGTTTCCCTCACTCCACTAGTCTAAAGTATCACTTATTTCCAATTTATGCAGTAGTCTGGATGTTTTGGGGAAGAGAAAAGTGTTGCTGGATCAAACCATCACTGGATACAACTTCCTGAAGTTGTCTCAAGGGAGGGTTAGGTTGGATTTCAGGACAAGGTTCTCCTCCCAGAGGCGTTACGGCACTGAACAGCTCCCCAGGGCAGTGGGCACAGCCCCAAGGCTGACAGAGCTCCAGGAGTGTTTGGCCAATGCTCTCAGGCACAGGGTGCAGTGTTGGGGTGTCCTGTGCAGGGTCTGGAGTTGGACTCAATGATCTTTGTGGGTCCCTTCTACCTCAGGGCATTCTATGTTCTATTACAAATATGGGGAGAGCATTTGTGCCATTTTCCTGCAGCAATCTAACTTACTCCTCTTGCTAAGTGCTCTGGACAAAACCAGTTTCAACCTGAAAAATGTTTCTGGGGTCACAAATGTCCCAAGAGCACAAGAGTGTTGCTGCATGCAAAGGTAATGACAAACACCTGTGGTTTGTAGATGCAACGAGACAGGCAACACAAAGGTAGAGCCCAGGGCTTCACTACTGACCAGCAATATTTCACTTTTCACTATATTTACCCACTCATTTCTCAATTATTCTATCTCCCCTCCCCAAAACTCTGAGCTATTTTCCACACTCCTCAAGTAAATGTTATGGAAGCATCAAGACACGATGATGCAAACAAACTCAACTTATGGTTTGTATCTTGATGTAAGAACTCCCAGATCAGCATGTTATGTTAAGAGATGGTATCACACCTGGACTGTAAAAACTCACACAGTCATACCAAGATATTAGGTATTTTAGCTCTAAAAGTATTACAACTCCTAGTTTTCAGCCACAAACACATTCACTCTTGTGCACTCTAACTGGAAACTCTTGCATGAGGCCCAAACTGTACTTCCTGTGGTTAAGGCACAAATCTGGACCAGCTAAATCACTCACCACAGCCCAGGAAATAAAGATAGGCTTCTTTTGCAGCACAACTGATTGATAAAAATCTGTCAATGCATCATTTGAAGAATACATCCAACTAGAAAAATCAAACCCAAACTGAACCCACACAAAACTTCCAAAAATGTAAGAGAGACCATAACCAAGTAACTCCCTCAAGTCTTTACTGAAATGTGCTTATCTGGCTACACATCCAGTGCACTGCTTGACATTGTGGGAATAAGAATTCCCACCCCCAAGGGAGCTACTTTAGGCACTCACTGAAGACTCAGTTGCTTCTCAAAGGTGGTTTGGGGGTTTTCTTCCCCAAAAAAACTTTGCTAATCATAGAATCATTAATGTTGGACAAGACCTTTAAGATCATGAAGTCCAACCATCAACCAGCACCACCACCACTAAACCATGTCCTCAAGTGCCACATCCACATGTGTTTTGAACACTTCCAGGGATGGTGACTGCACCACAAAGGCTCTGCCATAATCACATGAAGACTTGCATGGGCACTACCACCATCAACATCCCAACAGTGGA